>NC_085137.1:140992562-141008562 GCF_035046485.1 Aedes albopictus | reverse complement strand
CGACCACAGCGACGAAAAGGGCCTTGCGATTGGAAACTCGGTACGTGGAACTGCAGATCTCTCAACTTTATTGGGAGCACCCGCATACTCGCCGATATACTGCAGGACCGCGGGTTCGGAATCGTAGCGCTGCAGGAGGTATGTTGGACAGGATCTATGGTGCGAACGTTTAGAGGTAATCATACCATCTAGGCGCTGTCCATAAACTACGTAGCCTCATTTTTGGCCATCTCAGAACCGCATACGCGCAGAATCTCGAGGCAGCGTTGCCGGAAGAGGGTGTGCTCGATGTGGCCCCTCTTGAGGACTGCTGGAGTACAGTCAAAGCAGCCATCAACAACGCAGCCATAGTACTCTCGGCTATACGGTACGTAGAACTGAGTCGACGAAACGATTGGTTCGACGAGGAGTGCAGAGCGGTTCGGGAGGAGGAGGACGCAGCGCGGGCTGCAGCATATAACCCGACAGAAGCGGGAGCGATACAGACAGAAGCGGAAGCAGCAGACCCGTCTCTTCCGGGAGAAAAAGCGCCGCCTGGAAGAAGCGGAGTGCGAGGAAATGAAACTTCTGTGCCGTTCACAAGAAACACGTAAGTTCTACCAGAAGCTCAACGCATCCCGCAAAGGCTACGTGCCGCGAGCCGAAATCTGCAGGGATAAGGACGGGAGCCTCGTGACGGACAAACGTGAGGTGATCGAAAGGTGGAAGCAGCACTTCGACGAACACCTTAATGGCGAAGAGAATGTAGGCACGGGGGATCAAGGCAGCAGAGAATATGACTATGTTGGCGCAGTAGAGGACGGGAACGAACCAACTCTCACGCTGAGGGAAGTTAAGGATGCCATCCACCAGCTCAAAAACAACAAAGCGACTGGTAAGGACTATATCGCAGTAGAACTCATCAAGCTGGGCCATGAAAAGCTGGCCACCTGTCTGTACCAGTAGTCAAGATCTGGGAAACCAAACAGCTACCGGAGGAGTGGAAGGAAGGGATAATCTGTCCCATCCACAAGAAAGGCGAGAAGTTAATGTGTGAGAACTTTCGAGCGATCACCATTTTGGCCGGTCGACAACGGACCAGATCTTCATCGTACGGCAATCCTCCAGAAATGCCGTGAATACCAGGTCCCAACGCACCACCTGTTCATCGACTTCAAGGCGGCATACGACAGCATCGATCGCACAGAACTATGGAAAATCATGGACGAGAACAGCTTTCCCGGGAAGCTTACCAGACTGATAAGAGCAACGATGGACGGTGTGCAGCACAGCGTAAGGATTTCGGGTGAACTATCCAGTTCATTCGAATCTCGACGGGGACTACGACAAGGTGATGAACTTTCCTGCCTACTATTCAACATCGCCCTGGAAGGTGTTATGCGACGAGCCGGGCTCGACAGCCGGGGTACGATCTCCACGAAATCCGGCAAATTTGTCTGTTTTGCGAATGACATGTATATTATTGCTAGAACATTTGGAACGGTGGCAGAACTGTACACCCGCCTGAAACGTGAAGCAGCAAAGGTCGGACTGGTGGTGAATGCGGCTAAGACAAAGTACATGCTGGTAGGTGGTACTGAGCGAGACAGGGCAAACCTTGGTCACGATGTTACGATGGACGGGGATATTTTCGAGGTGGTAGAAGAATTCGTCTACCTCGGTTCCTTGCTAAGTCGTACCTACTACGGGCTTCAGAAGAACCTGCGGTAAAGAAAGATTCACCCCCACACCAAATGTACCATGTACAAGACGCCAATAAGACCGGTGGTTCTCAACGGACACGATACATGGACGATGCTCGAGGAGGACCTGCAAGCACTCGGACTTTCCGAGCGAAGCGTGCTAAGGACGATCTTCAGCGGCGTGTAGAATGGAAGTTAGTATGGGAAAAAGTACTTTTTTGCTTTTTATTCATAAAATGAATTATTTTGTCGAATACCATGTAACTAATGACGTTGAAGTATAGCAGGATATGCCGAAAAACTTTGCCGAAGACCGCAAAGTGATCCGACGCTTATAGAAACGTTATTCGCTTGGTAACTTGCCAAAAAATGAGATTTTATTATTGATGTTATTCCTCTACATATTAAGTGTTAAGCACCACCGGGCAATCTGTACGTTATAACTTTTTTTTCACAAGAGTCGGATCACTTTGCGGTCTTCGGCAAAGTTTGTCGGCATATTCCAGACTATACTTCAACGTCATTAGTTAGATCGTTTTAGACAAAAAAAAAATCAATTTTGGAGAAAAATGCAAAAATGCACATTTTTCCATACTAAATTCCATACAAATTTCAATCGCAATGTGGAATACGGGAACGCAACTGGTCGCTTTCAAACTTTGCACAGTTGTTTTGGACGCCAAAAGGAATCGAAAAAGCTTTGTTCCAAAAAAATCGACTTTGTTGACCCAGTCTAATGAATATACGGTGTGCAGGTGGCCCACGTTTTTTTCTGAAACTTCAATCCATTTTTTTTATTAGGGTGGTACCAGGTATCAGAAGGCCGGCTCCAGAGGCACGTTATCCTCCATTTGGGACATTTGTGCCATCGCCATCATATAAGCCTATTTCATCATTTACCTGAGGGAGAATAGGACAAGGGATGGAATGGGATTAGGAAAGGGAAAGGTGATGAAATAGGAAGGGGTGCCCTAGAAGAGGGAATGAAAGCATAAGCGCAACGAGAGCGTCATGCGACTTTCAATATGACATAGAAAGGCACGTCATCGAAAGCATCATCAATATTCAAGAAATCACCCAAGCAAAAACTACGTTTGTGCGAGTACTTTCTTGAAAACGTATACAACTTTGTGTAAAAGAGTCACTGTGGACATCCCAAATTGGGAGGCATGTGAGTTCACATGAGAGGCATGTCAGCCAGACGAACATCACAAATGTGATACTCGACAATGCATTTCAAGTAGACGTGTGCGCCGAATATTCGGCGTGAACTCGGCGTGCATCGGCGTGTGGCTTCTTAAACCATTATAAACAAAATTAACTACTTTCTAATGATTTGATTACAACAAGTGGACATCTTGCTATGTGATGCTGCAGAAATTTACTGGTTTTGATGATGGTAGCCTTTCTGAGAAGGGATATGCCGATCGGCGTGCGGTTTTCACGCCGCCGCCGCCGCCGATTGCCACGCCGACACGCCGATGCTTCCTAGATTGGCTTCAAACAACATAATCATAAACTTTTTCCACCAGTACATGGGTATAACACCCCTTTACCAATCCCCGTTTAAAAAATATAGTATATTTGATTCTTGTTGACTTGGGGAGCCGCACGCCGATTCACGCCGATTTCTCATCGGCGCGGCGCGGCGCGGCGGCGCACACGTCTATTTTCAAGCATTTCAGAAAGAACGAGGTAACCAGATGAATCTGGAACTCATTTCTTCTTTATACAACGCACGCACCCTTTCGGGATAAAACTATGGAGTAAAATCACGCCATGAAAATACCCAATAGCAAACTACAAGAGTTCAAAACATGTTTGAAATACTTAAATGCCTTTGGAGAAAAATAGGATAAACCCCCATTTGCCCTTGGAGATTTGGAGATTTGAAGTAAGCAGAGCTTTTTAGGGCCCACTAAGTCGATTATATAGCTATGATTCTCAAGTGGAAGCTAGAGATTCGTAACTATACAAAAGAATGGTGTATCCGAAGATATTTTGGACTTTAACGGATCAGAGTTCCATTCAGGAATACCTCTTGCGGTCCGCACAGGCCGCAGAGGACAAGCTTCTTTCAAAGCAATAGTTACGGTATACCACAATGGAGGGGGTTGTAGGTACAAAACCACAATGAAACTCTCTTGGAGTAGCAATGGAAGCGAGTTATCCAGTAAATGTGGTCGCAACCAATTAGTACAGGTTCCCTAGTTTGTTGAGCAGGGTCGCCTGAATACCCAAATTTTGCGAAGGAACACTGAAAAGTGCGAAGAAGATCAAATGGAGACTCCTCATCTGACGCATTCCAATCAGTCAACTCATGACAAATTCTGCTCATGCAGAGTTGGGTTAAAGCTATGTTCATTTAGAATCCGAAATGACAAAATCACGTTTATCTTAGGGATGGAATAACCAACATAAAAGGTGAAGCCCTCAAAACAAAGGTTATTTATTGTACTTTCATGAAAAAATATCATTGAAATTATTTATTTTTATTTTTCACACATTTTCTCACTTTTTCAGTGTTGACCTCTCTAAAAATCTGCACAACGGTGGTAAATTTTAGCAACAACCCCTTCCGCACGTTTGTTCAACAATCAGGTCATCTATGCAGTGTCCTGAGTGCCTTGACTAGTCTGACTAGGATTCCGAAGAAAAATTGCCAAACTTTTTTTTTATTGCGAAATGAGGGGCAATTCAGTGAATTGAGAAAACGCGAAATTTGAGTGTTTTTTTTTTCGTTGATAAACACTACCCATCTGTGACGATATCACTGAACGTCTCCGGCTGTCATGGCAGCTCATCAAAATAGGTAAAACCTCTACATATCCCTTGTGTGCGTTTTTGAAAAGCAGCACGCGATTCTTGAGGCTGTCATCCTTGTATGAATTGGTTCTCGTCATCTTGTTGCGAAAAAACCATGCCCAGAGTTCGAACTTCTTGCCAAGTTGCCAAGAAGTTTCTGAAGGGATGTACACTTTAGCATAACAGTGAAAGTGGTTCCAGTTTTAGCTGATTATTTGCTGTTCCCATAACACCTTAAATCACCCAGTGTGCATAATTCGATGGCTCAACAAGTGGATTAAACAATCAACCGAGAAACCGCCGCTACTTAATGCGAAATTGAGTGCTATAAGTTATTATTTTTTTTTGGCGCTATCCACGTTATTATTCTACGATACAAGCCCTTCAGAATATTCATCAATCGCTGATCATCGCCATCCATCAACAAAAGCTATTGTGATGAGCCAAAACAAATCGACCAAAACAAATCAACCGATTACTCGGTCGGTTTCTACATCGTCTGTGTACGGCGATGGGAATAACAACAAGCGACCAAGAGATGATATGCAAATCGATGACGATCCTAACTGCGATTTGCTCAGCAAAATTCAGCAGATGTTCTCGATCTCGAACGCAAAATTTGAAGCTAAGATCGATGCAAGCAATGCCAAGCTAGAGGATAAGATCGTTGAAGTGGAGAACATGCTGTTCGCTTTAAAAGCCGAGTGTACGTCGAGCATCAGTAGTATTTCTACGGCGGTAACGGAGGTTCGAGATGAACTCATTTCGACTGTTCGACGATTGGATCGATTGGAGAAGGCTAGTGATCTCATTATCTCCGGCATTCCCTATGCGACGAATGAGAACCTGATGGATTCATTCTTCAAGTTCGCTGCGGTCCTTGGTTACAACGAAGTGGATCGACCCATAGTAGACCTCAAACGGTTGCAGAGATTTCCAATTCCAGTCGGAACAACCCCACCAATTGTCTGCCAGTTTGCAATGAAAAACGCGAGGGATTCATTCTACGGCCGCTATCTGCGAACGAGAAATTTGTCGCTACGTCATCTAGGTTTCGACAATGATCGGAGGGTTTTCTTTAACGAAAACCTTACTCAACATGATAGGGACATCAGAACAACTGCGATCAAATTAAAGAAAAACGGAGCTCTCAAGAACGTTTTTACTCGTGATGGGATCGTTTTTGTTCAGTGCTTAAATGGATCCAATGCTGAGCCGGTCGTAGACATCAAACAACTTGCTCTTCACAAATCTTCAAACCTTTCCAAATAGTTTTTCTCTTCCTTCCGTCAGTTCTCCATGTCTCCCATCATTTGCACTCCATGTATCCACCCACTCCTGAAAGTCATCATACTTTGAAGTTACCCTTATCCAAGAAGCTTGTCTTTTCCTTCATATGCAGTTTCCATGCTTCCATCCTCAAGTTATTCCCGTGAATCCTTCCAGTCCTGAAAGTCAAAGTCTATGCTGTCGTCCGAAACTGTTGCTGCTGCTGTTGGTGCAAGGTGCTGTTGCTGAACCGTTGCTGCTGCTGATTGGAGATGCTGCTGCTACTATACGGAGGGTGTTGCTGCTGTTGGGAGGACTGAAACTATGTTTATTTTTTTTCTTGTACACTGCTGGTGGTGTTTACACTGTTAATCAATATCTTGGGATATATAAACAATCCATTTTTGTTTTAGAACTAAAACTGAACTTCAAGACTAAATAAATTATTGATGATTGTAGATTGTAGTTTTATTTTTTCTTTGTTCATTATTGCATGCGGGATGGTTTCTTTTGGCAGACTTTCTTCGAAGCTTAGTTTGATCACCTTTTTTGACTATGGCTAATGTTCTAAATGCTAATGCTTCTCTGAGCACTGTGATTCCAAGAATTGTTCTAAATGCTGCGTTACAAAATGATCATTTGAATGTCGTTCACATCAACGTTCAGAGCCTTGTAGCTCGTAACTTCACGAAATTGAATGAGCTGCGAATGGTTTTTTGTAACAGTAAAGTCGATGTAATATGTTTCACCGAAACATGGCTCAATAATACAATCAGTGATGTTATGATCGAGATTGACGGATATAACTTAATTCGGAATGATCGGAATCGTCATGGTGGTGGTATTTGCATATATTTAAGAAAGAATTTTGGTTATCGTGTCGTTGCAAAGTCACAATTTATCATTGACAATTACGGTGAAACTGAATATCTAGCAGTGGAAATCAAAAGTCGTAACGAAAAATTACTGCTAGGTGTTATTTATAACCCACCTGCTGTTGATTGCTCTGAGACTATCAATGATTTACTGAAAAATTTCACTGTTCGATATGATAGTACTTTTTTCATTGGTGATTTTAATACCGATTTATTAAATTCTTCTTTTCGTACAAGGACCTTTAAAGAAACGCTTGAAAGTTTATCATATGTTTGTGTTAATGCTGAACCTACTTTTTTCCATCGAACAGGTTGCTCTCTACTAGATCTAATTCTAACTGATTCTCCAGAAATTGTCACGAAACAAGATCAGCTTTCCATGTCAGGGGTTTCTAACCATGACATGGTTTTTTGTTCAATACGCGTTTTTCAAGAAAATAGGAATTCTATTGTAACTTATCGCGATTATCTTAATTTTGACTCAACTCTGTTGCAGGAAGCATTTCTGAGTATTGATTGGAACTTTTTCTTCGCTCAAACTGATCCCAATGAATTGCTTCACTTTATGAATTATCATTTACTTCTTCTCCATGACAATCATATACCTATAAGACGCAAAAGAAATAATGCTAATCCATGGTTTAGTAATGCCATTTGCTGCGCGATTGTCGATCGTGACTTCGCTTATAGGACTTGGAAACATTCCAAATCTGAAATTGATAGAAATACCTATAAGCGGCTAAGGAATAGAGTGAATACTATGATATCTCAAGCTAAAATCGAATGTGACAGACTTAAATTTAATGCTGATTTGCCAAGTAAGCAACTTTGGCGCAATATCAAAAAGTTAGGAGTTACTAAGGAATGTAGTTTTGCCAACGAAGATTTTGCTGCAAATGAAATAAATGACTATTTTACATCAAACTTTACCGTTGATCCTTCATCAGAGCCTGTGCCACCGACTGTGCAAGGCTTTAACTTCGTCCAAGTTGTGGAACACGACATTGTTAACTGTGTTTTTTCAATCAAATCAAATGCAGTGGGCATTGACAATATACCTATTCAATTTATCAAAATACTATTACCCTTGGCTTTGCCAATGTTTAAGCATCTCTTCAACTCTATAATCAAAACCTCAATATTTCCAAAACCCTGGAAAAGTGCGAAAATTATCCCAATCAAGAAAAAAGGTAATTGTTCTTCCATTAGTAATTTGCGTCCTATTAGTATCCTTAGCGCACTTTCTAAAGTTTTTGAAAAATTAATTAAAGCTCAAATTTCTAAGCATGTCATTGACAATAATTTGCTACACCCACTTCAATCTGGATTCAGAAGTAATTTTAGCACAAATACAGCTTTAATTAAGGTTCATGATGATCTGGCTCAGGCAATAGATAAAAGAGGTGTGGCCATACTTTTGCTAATAGATTTCGCCAAAGCATTCGATCGAGTGTCACATTGTAGATTAGTGAATAAACTAATAAATAATTTTAGTTTCTCTCAGTCAGCTGCTAATTTGATAACATCATATTTGAGCGATAGATGTCAAGCCGTGTTTTTCAATAATGTTTTATCTTCTTTTAGTTCGATTAAGTCAGGGGTTCCACAAGGATCTGTCCTGGGACCCTTATTATTCTCTCTTTTTATTAACGATCTTCCTAATTCCTTGCGTTATTGTTCAATTCATCTGTTTGCGGATGATGTACAAATTTATTTCACCGTTACTGGTGAATTCATTATGGATGATGTTGCTAGGAAAATTAATAATGACTTAAGAAGCATCTTTGCATGGTCCATAAATAACTTACTTGCTGTAAACCCATCTAAAACTAAAGCTATTATGATATCGAGACTCAGAAACCCTCCTCAAACACCTGTGCTTGTTTTTGATGGACAAATAATTGAATTCTTTGAAAAAGTTGATAACCTCGGAGTTGTTTTTACATCTAATTTATCTTGGGATGCCTTTGTCAATACTCAATGTGGAAAAATCTATGGTGCACTCAAAAGGTTACAAATGGTGAGCAGACATTTCGAAACTAGTATGAAAATCAAACTTTTCCAATCTCTTATTCTTCCTCATTTCATGTATGGCGAATTTGTTTATGGTAATGCTTCTGTAGCATCTTTAAACAAACTAAGAGTGGCACTCAACTCGTGCATTAGGTATGTTTTTAATTTATCTCGATATTCTAGTGTTTCACAGTTCCATAAAACATTGATAGGCTGTAACTTTGGCAACTTCCATGATTTCAGAATTTGTGTACAACTGTTCAAAATCATTAAGACTAAGGAACCACCGTATTTGTATAGTAATTTGCAATTCTTAAGAAATACTAGAACTCGTAGCTTGGTTATCCCTCAGCATTCAACAACGTATTATGGTAATTCAATGCTCATGAGAGGCATTTCTCTTTGGAACCGTTTGACACCTAATCTTAAAATGTCCATAAGTTTGAAAAGCTTTAAAGAGGGTTTGCTAGAGGAGCTTGAACATATGCAATAAATGAATTTTATTATAATCAGTTCAGAAACTTGAAATTAGATAATAAGTAATTTGTTAGTATGCTATATCCCACCAGTGTGTAACATTCAAATAAGGAGTTTTCCTTACGTTACATGAGTATATCAATAAATAAATAAATAAATAAATATCTTCTAATTCGAAGCAGATTTATCAATGAACCCAAGCTTTTTTCTTCCGAGGACACTTCCTTATGCCATGGTTAACAAAATCTGTGCACATAACACATAATGGTTTTGACGATATTAACATTTTTCGCGACTGTCGTACCTGACCACGCTAAATTTTCAACGTGTTTGTGCAAGATTTTTTTCCTCCTATTGTCTTCAATCTGAAATAACTTTTCACTCGTTGCAAGAAAATCGATGAAATTTTCACCATTTAAAGAGGATTTGTGTTTGATCAGAGTGCTGAAAAAGAATGATGATTATGTTTATTGAGAGCGCCACTAGAAAATGTGACATAATTCCGGATTCTAAGTGAACATAGCTTTAGGTGCAATTCATGTGTTATCCATGAACTGTACTACCTAAGTAATCCATCAAACTGAAGCATCTCAAATTAATGTTTGAACTACTTCAGATGATGTAATCATCGTAGCAATATTGCCAAACATCAGCGAAAAAATTCTGAATACAAGAGCTTACTTGAAGGCATCCATGTTAACGTTATTCTAAGATACAGCATGCTCGAGGCACGACACTTCATTTATAATGAAAGAAGCAAACTGGGTTCACAAGGTAACCTATACAGAAGTTACCCTAGGAAAATGAACTTTTTGAAGTAGAGCCACTTGGGCTACACACGCTTTTAACGCTGAAAATTGATCAGAGGTTTCCTAGCCGTAGCCACTACCCAAACTAGACAGGATTACACTCTTCACAATCACAGCATAAAAAGGAAATATAAACGACAAACCAAATAAATCGGTGTCAATTGAAAAACGCCAATGGCGAAAACGCATTAAGCGAAACCATATAGGTAGTACAGTGGCGTTTCGGTTTTATCACTAGTCATTTTATTCACTACTCGCCAAATTCACGCTCGAATTTATCACGGTTTTCATTTCGTTTTTATCACACTTTTCCTAAAACATTGGGAATTCAACATAAAATAGCACAGAACATAAACATGATATGTATTGCGTAACTGCCTTTTAAGGCTATCGAAAGTCTGGAGTAGTATTGACTATTAGATTGAAACAAGAATAGCTTTCTTTGAATGGAGAGAGTGTAAGAAGATTCTTAATTTCATAGTAAATAAAAAAAGAAGCAAAATAATTTATTTTAGGTCAATTGTATATTTTTTTTGAATACTAGCTGTCCCGGCAAACTTTGTTTTGCCAGGCTGTGTTGGTTGGACAACTGTTGAGCTTATTGCAGCACCTCACTCTAGATTGATTTCATTTTGATCATGTTGAATTTCTTTTTGGCTAATAAAAATCAGTATTTTTACATTTTTAATACTTTTTTAGACGACTTTCATAACTTTTCCTATAAACATAGCCACTCTGAAGACAGATCGTACCGTGCAAAAAATATGTTGATCGATTCATCCGTTCGTTAGTTTTAATGCCTCAAAGCGAATTTAAACTGATGTATGTATATCTCAACCCCTCACTACTTGTTATGTATTGCATGTGTGAATAATTTTCATAAATAAATGATATTTTATTTTCAGTTGCACTATATTCTTCTTGATTTTCATAAAACAAAATTATAGTGATGTTCAGTCATTGTGCATTTCCCATTTCAGGAAAAAAAAACATTTGGATATCTGTCCAAAGCTTGTATGAACTGCAAGCTTTTTTTTTTTAATTTTGTATGGACGAGGGGAATACATACAAGGGGAAGGGCGTCTTAAGGTTACCCAAAAATAAGTCTACGTAGTTTACGGACTGTGCCCAAGCAATACAGTCATTGACAGATTACTTAAACTGTTGAAAATGTGAATAACAATTCAAAAATGTTGTAGTTTTTCGATTTTTAGTATAAAATTCACATTTATTTTTCATTTCACCAAATTCACGGTTTCACTGAATTCACGGTAAAATTTGTTTTAACCGTGATAAAATCGAAAAACCACTGTAATGTGAGCTAATTTACAACATTTGAATAATCTCGCCCTTATTAAGCCTCAAATTTGAGACTTAAGAAGGGCAACTGATTATCTCGGAGAAACGCAAGGTCCACTGCACTATTGCTCCGGTTAGTGCAGTAAGGGCGTCCCGACTAGATGAACATAACAAGAATATATCATAATTATATCTTAATGTGATATAACTAACAAATTATGTTATAATTTTGTTATGACATGGACTGTTTATTACTTTTTCAAACTAAATTATAACAAAATATATTATAATCTTTTGTAACTAGTTTTGTTACAAATAAATCAGAACAAACGCTGTTATAACTTTGTTATTTTTGCAACTGAACAAAATGATCAGTTGAAAAAATAACATAATTATATCAGAATATGAAATAATTTTAATTTTTAGCTATATTACAAAAAAATGAGAAATATGATTATGTATTCGTTTTTTCATTGCTTGTGGAGCAAAAGGTCGATGGATGCAGGTGAAATATCAAAATATGCTTATAAGGAAACAGCTTTATTCTATGTAATTGAAAAATTTATGAAAAAACATTCAATTGCTGTTGAGGGGCTGCAGATTTGCTTGTTTTTTATTGCGTAGAATTTCGGAAGCGTATCCGGCTACCCTCAAAACTGAAAAGTACTCATATTTTTTCAACTTTGAACCGATTTAAGTGAACTTCGACTCGTTTGAATAAGAAATCTTTTTTATTGATTGGTTATGCGAATAGAACGATTGGGTTACGCGGTATTCTCAAAAGTCCAAATTTTCTGAAACGTGTTTTTATGCTATTGAGGGGCCCAGATGCAAAGAGGTGTAAGTGACCATTTTGTCGAGTTTGAGCTGAGCATTTCAAAAAGTCTTCAGATTTCAAGCTTTCAGGAACATTTTAAAGATTATTTTTATGATGATTAGAAAAAATACAGTAATCAGAGAAAATTGGGTTGATATTGAAACTCCATACATTTTGAATGGGATGAAAAACTGGTGAAAAACTTCAAAGCTCATTTACTAGAAAGTGGGTTTTTGTAACTTACACCCCTTTGCTTCTAAGCTCCACTATTCTAATATCATCATTGTTGGAGTTAGCGTATTGAAAAGACATGGTCTCTCGTGAAACATGCTTCGTAATGATTACTTTGAAGTCAATACTTTGGGCCTAGGCTGGGCAGATATGCTATTGCAGCTGGTCTATGGAAAATTCCACGCGTATGGCAATTCAGGTTTTCCTTAACCCACGATGACCAGATCGGTTCAGTCGGATTTGTTTTAGATGGAAAAAATAAATCTGGATTTATTGGATCAATATTGTCAAAATCGGAGAAAATTTATCGCAGATATAACCATTACATACCTAGTATACCTTCTTTAGTTTATTGACTGCTGTTTCATATTATGAAGTAAAAAATAAAGGCATTGCAACTTCTAGAAATTTCATCAGACTCTTCCTTTATTTTATTTTATTCATTGCTTTATTTTGAGTTTTTGGGTAAATATAGCATCATAGCTATTGATATGTTTATCTAAGTATTTATTTCCTTCTTTCAATATCCCAGTCCCGCTACGGTGCCAAAATCCTATCACTTTTCTACGATTCTCAATTCTTATAGGTAAAGTAAAATTTTAGCTTCAAAAAGTGATACTTCTGCACATGAGTTTTTTTAATCTCAAAATTGAGTAAACTTATAAGTTATAATTATAATTGGATGTATATGTCATTTTAACAGTACATACTGCTATTCTAACTTCTAATTATAACGTCAAAAAGTACCGAACAGACTATGTATTATGAAGTAATGAATGTTAGTGAGCGTGGAGATAGCAAATGTGGTACCTACTAAATAATTCTAATCAATAAAAATGTCAACTATGTATACAGACAATTCTGCTCAATTGATGATTGCATTTGTCTATTATATTTTTTTTTCTTTCGATCTATTATTGTTCGACCATATATTGTTTGATATTATATCATAAATATCTTTTTTCATTACTAAAAATAATCTAAAACAGAATAAAACTAAACAGCATCTGCAGAAGTAATCATATCGGCATATGATATAATTGTGATCAATTAAAACAAAGCCACATTTTACCTTCGCTCACGTAGGTACGTGTATGATCGCCGTTCTCGCAGCGCGAACAAAGCAAAAAATAAAATAAAAATCATCTCCGTCCGGAAAGAATCTTTGTCGCCGCCAAAATGCACCCCATGACGAAGCTCAACCATAAATAGTCGACTACCAACTTTTTCGTCGTTCTCTTTGTTCCTTGATGGAAATAGCCGACGACGGGCCATGCGAACGCCACCACTGTTAGTGTTTCAGTGCGCATGTCTGCGCACCGCGATAGCGCTGTTGGTAAGAGAGAGAGGTTCATTGTTTGATCTTGCATTCAAGTCTCTGTCTATTTTTGTCCTGCGACTGATAAACAAGAGATGGGGGAATAGGGAAACTATCAATACGTAGAACCAGTAAAGCTTCTTTCGTCCCTCACTTCAAGTGCTGTGATAGCCTCATTGGTAAAGGCGACTGAAAATTTACGATCGCAGGATTGGTGGTTCAAATCCCATCCATGTTTGTAAGTTTTATAATGAACTCGAAAGTTTTTTTATGTGACCTATCATTTTCTAAAAATAGAATAACACACTTAAAGTAATTACTCAAAAATGAGTAAAAAAAACTAGTTTTTACCCTATTTGATTTTTACCCTAATTGAAAATATCAAACTGTATTATAATTTTGTTATATTTTATCAAAAACTTAGAACAGGGCTTGATATATTTTTGATGTATTTGTAACAAACTCTGATACACTTTTGTTAGAACCCTTATGATTTTTAGTTAGAATTTTTGTTATTTTAACAACATCCTGCATCTAAATTATAACTGCCTATGTTAGAAAAAATCTGTATAACATAATAACATATTATGATATAATTTTGTTATGATCGCCTAGTCGGGGTAATACTGTGGAGGACGCCCTAATTCTCCACAGGCTCCGTTTGTGGTTAGGTTTTAATTAGACCTTCCCAACCATTCATTCCTTGGCACGGTAAGCATAAAGCCGCATAACACCATGTATTAGGGGTCACCTGTTTAGTGGACTCTTACCACAGGATCAGGCGGTCCGTAGTGTTATTCTTAGCCAATTGAGACAACCGCTACCGACACTATACAGCTATCTAGGCTGATCGGGAAAAGAAGTTTACATTGATGGTTAACTTCCAAACGAGCCCGGACAGCCCAGAAAATTTCAATCGCAATGTGGAATACAGGGACGCAACCAGTCGCTTCCAAATTTTGCACAGTTGTTTTGGACGCCAAAAGGAATCGAAAAAGCTTTGTTCCAAAAAAATTGACTTTGTTGACCCAGTCTAATGAATATACGGTGTGCAGGTGGCCCACGTTGTTTTCTGAAACTTCAATCCATTTTTTTATTGGGGTGACCAAATAACCCTACTCTACCCTAATTTGTTCAACTATCTGTGATTTTTTCTCCAACCCACTCAATTTTACACCCACGGAGGCGTTTTGTTTTTGTTGGCAGTTATCGGCTTCCTTTCTAAAGTGCGTTGCTGTTGGTTTGTTGTGCCAAATTTTGCTCGATTAAGGCTTGTTTTATTTCCACCGGCTGACTGGCTGATCACGACGACGTTTTTCTCGGCCACTGGGCGAAGCTTTTTCGGAGCTCTCTCAAATTCACTACCGCTTGTTCTGCCCATTTATGGTTGTTTTAATTGCATAATGTGGACGACATGGACATATAGAAATGAGCTGCTGGTCACTGAGACCGGGTAACTCTGCTGCTACAATGTAGTGATGTAGTGCTACTTGATACATTCTTTGGAGTACAGCAAACCGTAGTGAAAGGCCATGCTTTCTTTTTAAATACCTACAAGCATTGTTACAATGTTTGTTGTATACATACCTACAGAAAATGTCAGCAGCACTTATAGGAGGATTATTCAGACTTTTCGCTTCATTTCACATTCAGTCATCTATACTAAAGGCAAAGAAATGCAAATGTTTATCATTTCAATTGGGTCCTGTTGGAGGTCTGGAGGCGAGGTTCACATTTGCATTTACATTTTCCCACTGTTGATTGCATTTCCGCTGAGCATTTTTTGACCTGCTCAATCGATAGGATTTATTCGTAAGTTTAAATTGGGTTTGTAGGATGGAGGAAAGGACCAGCTTTCAGAAAAAAAAAACATGTTTATTGAGCTACGTTACTAGGCGACTAATGGGTCAGTACGGCAAATTTCGAATACCTGGGAATGTGTACGGCCTAGTTAGGTCTGTAGATGCTTTCAACGTTAATAAATCTCGCATTCTGAGTTTTCAACTTTTAGTTCTCTTTTGTCGTTATTTTATCTTTCATAACTCAAATATTTATACTTGAAAAAGACCTAATGTTCAGATAAGTTCGTCATCAATTGTACCTAATGTTATCTGATAACCAACCTCGGAGAACCATACCACCGATTTGGTCAATCATGTTCAAGCTCACCTAAGTGCAGTAACCTGTGTATACCTTCTGTTCAGCAAAATTCCTTAACGCAATGATATCTCTTACCATGAACCGGCCCAGCCCAGTAGCTTTGATTGCAGCCGCCCGCCTCTGCCTTCTCGGTATCTTATCAATGTAATCACTTTCCCATTCATCCAATACCGCAGCCACAATTTGCATGACTGATTATAGATCTTCGGAAACAACATGATTGATCAATCGCCTGACTGCTTGTT
>NC_085137.1:140278923-140311562 GCF_035046485.1 Aedes albopictus | reverse complement strand
AAAGTTACGTGTCCTAAACATCACACCAGGTCCGCTCCACATTTCTGTTAGAATCTTTCAGGGAAATCTTTCGTTGAAAATTTCGATTCTAAAGAAATGCCTTTGTAGTTTCTTGCATAATGACATCAAGAAATTTAACAGGATTTTCTCCTGAGATTTCTGTAGGAATTCCTTGGCAGATTCCTTCAGAGATTCTTACGAGAGTTCCTCTCTGTAGAAATTACTAGAATTCCTCCAGTGGCCCTTCTTCCAAATTTTCCCCTGAGATACCATTAAGAATTACTCCAGATACATCCTTGGGCTTTTCTTCTGAAATTCCACGAATTGTTCCTTGGCATTTATCCAAAAACTCTTCAGGACAATTCTCAATAAGCTTGTCTACAAGTTCTTCCCGGAACTTTTCCATTATCTCTTCCAGGTATTTCTCCCAGAGCTGCTTCAGGAAACCATTTTAGGATTTATTCAGACCTTTCTTCAGGAATTCTTTCAGACATTTTACCAGTGATCCTCCAGGCGTTTTTCCAGAGCATTATTCCTTCGTACTTCTCAAGGATGTTTTCAAGAAATAATTCTTGGAATGTCTGCCCAGCCAACTTCTTCTTCTTCTTATTAATGGCTCTACGTCCGCATTTGGACTTGGCCTGCCTCGCTTCAACTTAGTGTTCTTTGAGCACTTCCACAGTTATTAAATGAAGGGCTTTCTTTGCCTGCCATTGCATGAATTAGTATATTATGATGCAAGAACAATGATACACTATGCCCAGGGAGTCGAGAAATTTTTCCCAACCGGAACGGGAATCGAACCCGCCGTCTCCGGATTGGCGATCCATACCCGTACTGCCCATATTCGCATAGTCGATGTAACCACCACTGGCAACGCCACCGTACAAAAGCTTATATCTAACGCATGTGCATATTTGTAGCCAGTTTTAGTCAATTGATCACAAGATCAAACCCTTAGTTAGATGTCAACGTGGTAAAAATATTGAAATCCATATTTATTCATTGTTAAAATTCCAAAAGTATGTTGAAATGTACAGTGGCGCTTACATCGACTATGCGAATATGGGCAGCGTATCCACTAGGCTAACTGGAGACCCATATTGCCCAGCCAACACACGATCGCATATGCTGTCGAATAGGATGCTAAAGTGGAGGCGGTATGCATACACTTTATACGCGGTTAAATGGAAGTATGCACGCATATGGCCTCCACTTTAGCACCTATATTATATTGAATATATAGACTGTTTCAGAAATTATAAATACACTAACGATTAACTGCCATTTAAATTTGAGCTCAATATCCAAAAAAGTTTCTTCTAGCTCTTATAATTAACATGCTAACGAAGCAAATAATACCAATTTTGTTGATGTTTCTGGTTAAAGATAAAAAAGAGGGCTCTGTAAACTAGATGATTAAAATTTGAAGTTGCACAAAGTGGTCAAAAAATGTAGCAGAGTAGAAGAGATAAAATTTCACAAATAAAATATTAAATTTCCAAACATAATAAAAATTGCTGTATCGATAATAAAAGATATTTCTCGATTGGTATGAGTAATTTTGCTGTAACATTTTATCAAGAATCTCCATTACGGGCTTTCTCAATACTAATTTTTTTGTTTCAAATTTCTCAACAACACTAGTAGCAACAAACGTTAAGCAAACGAATGTCTTAATTACTGCTTACTGCATTCGTTTTTATGATATGACAAGCTTTGCCATCTGAACGATCGAATGAGCTGAAAAAATAGTTTGGTTAGAATAAATGCGTTCAGGAAAGCTAAGAAACTGTGTGGTAAAGGGCGAACACGATAATATTGCCACACAGAAAATATTGTATAACTTTTGATTGCGTTCGCCAAAATAGCTATTTTTTTACCATGAATAGTATATTCTGTGTAGCTAATACCATAAAATTTTCATTAAAATCGGTTGAGTATTGGCGCATATATTGTCGATATCATAAAATTAGATTTTAGAAAATTTGTGCACCCATTTCAAAAAATTACTTAGGCTATAACTTTTTTGTTACCTCATCAAAACGTTTGAAAATTTCACTCGATATTCTTAACATAGTATCAATTAAGTGGTAAAAATTTGATCGAAATCGGTTCAGTACTTTTTCTAGTAAATATCCAAAGCTCAAATCGCTTCAAGGTAAATTTTAGGTACTTTTTGACCATTTTTAGTTCCGTGTGCACTATTTTGACTGTAGAACTGGTAACACTGTCCCAATTTTTATAAAACTTTGACAGTGTAAAATTGTTGTGTTAAACTGTTTACAGTGAAAATTTCAACCATTTTTGTTGAGTACCGTAAACCGGGGTCAAATTGATCAGCGGGGTGAAATTGATCATTCGGGTACTGCATTGAGAAAGCTATTTTGACGAACGCAATCAAAAGTTATACAATATTTTCTGTGTGGCAATATTATCGTGTTCGCCCTTTAGTTCTTATGTTCCGTGGAAAACCTTAAAAATAAGAAACTTGATCTCCGAAAAAATGTTGTGGAAATGCCTTTATCGATTTTTCCCAAACTTTAATCAAGGCATTCCTTAGACAACTTGTTGAGAAAGCGAATGTGATAAAAATTTAGAAAATTTTTGGTATTTGGTGATAAATAAAAAACACCTTTGAGCAAATGCAAATTTGAAAAATTAAGTTACTTGTTAGAGAACTCGACTGTTCTTTTAAAGACATTTGGAATGAAATATGAAAATATAGAGTACAATATGCTATACTCTGAAAGAAGTTGGTAAAAATCATTAGAACCGTTCATTTAATTAAATAAACTAAGTGTATTTATAATTTCTGAAACAGTCTATATTATTTAACATTCAACTTCATATGCGACTTCATATTGGCTGGATGGAGAAGATTCTTAAGTTTTTCCAGGCATTCGTTTAGTTTTGTTTATTAATATGTATTTTAACTTACGATCTAATTGTACACTTCATTCATTCAGAGATTTCTTTAAAAAAATTTTTACTTCAGTAATTTTCTCAGTGATTCTTGAAGAATGCCTCCAGCACTTTTTTTTAAATTTAGCATGACTTTCTCTCATCTCATATTCTCCCATTTAACAAGACATTCTTCGAGGTAGTTCTCCTGAGCTATCCCTAGGGGTTCTCTCTGGGGTTGCATAAGAAATTTCACCAGGGATTCCTTCAGAAACTCCTCAGGAATGTGCGCTATCAATTTCTCTAGGGATGTCCTCAGAAGTTTCTCCAGAAATTTCCACTGATATTCTTCCATGAGTTTTTTTTTCTTAGAATTATCTCCGGAATTTCTCCAGAAGTTCGTTTCTGAATTTGTCTAGAAATTTCTACAGAAATATCTAAGTGGTTTTCTTTAGATATTACCCAAGAATTATTCCATGAATTCTTCTAGAGATAACTTCAGAGTTTGTTCAAGGGATTTTAGTCTAGGAATCCTTCCAGATCACCCACTGATATCGTCTCGATCTTTCTGGGATTCTCTTATGGGATTCCTTTGGAAATTCAAATATTCTTTTAGTAATTTATTTTGTGCAATTTTTGGAAGAACAGCTAAAAACGCTCTGAAGGAATCCCAGGAGATGTTTCTGACGGAATCGCAGTAGCAATAAAAAAAACTTTTTTAGAGATTTCTGCAGCAATCCCTGAAGATATTTCTCAAGAAAATCATGGAGTCCCTCGAGTGTTAAAATTTCAATTATTATCGAACTTTCATATACCTCAGATTTGTCTTCATGGAACATGAGAATTTTAGCCCTACTGTAAAGATTGAGAGTTTGGAAATTCTTCAACGGGATTTTTTTATTTAGCTAATTTTTGGATACTGTCAATAAATATCGTTTTAGCCTAATTTACGTCCCATACCAAATGTCGGCGTTAAGTCAGACCGGACCATCTGTTTTTTTTTGTGATTCTGAAAAAATGTCATGCAAGCAGCTGGGATATCAAATCAAATCAAGCGTATTATTTTTTAAATACTACATATAATATTTTTTATATGTTTATTGAAACATCTCCTTCAAAATAACGACAAAAAGTTCAGAGTTGACGAATTCCTACGCTTATTTCTGCCTGCCCAAAAAATCGCCTAGTCCTCTCTGACTTAACGCTGACCAATTTCTAGTCTTTCGATTCTGAATATACCTCCCAAATACTGAGCTTTTACGTACAAAAATCAGAAGCACTCACAAGTTTGATAATAGTTGAGATTCACTGAAAGTAATATTGGAAGAACCCCTGGAGGCATTCATGCTGGATTTTCTGGATGAATCTTTGAGGTAATTTCAGGAAAAATTTCTGTGGTTATTCCTGAAATTATATTAATGAAATTATATTCCAATGAAATTCCTGAAGAAATGCCCGAGGAAATCTCGAGAGGAGTTCTCGAAGAAATATCTGTTTGAATTCCTGAAAGAACCACCGATATATTTTCGACTACAAAAAACGCTAGATGATCGAATTTCTGAAACAATCTTAAAAAGAACTTCAGTATGCGGAAATGAGTCAGCCGTAAATTTCAATAATGAAAATTTGTAAATCATCTAGATCTCCGTAGAAAATTGTTAAGGAATCCCTGAAAAAAAAAACTGGTTTTTAAGAAAGATTTTGTAAAGGACACTCTTTAAGAATTTTTAGAAGTTTCAGAAGAAATCCATGGTAAACTTCCATAACGAATTCTTGGTGTATTTCCTGAAAATAATCTTTAAAACATATCTGAAGTAAGCCTTGGAGAAATTTCTTAAAGATTCCCTGGAAGATTTTTAAAAGAATCCTTGAAAAATGTTCTTAGTGAATTCTTGGAGTAATTTCTGTAGATATCCGTAGTGCAGTTTTAAAAGGAATCCATAGAAGATTTTCTCAAGGAATATCTAGAGAAATTTCTAAAGAAAACTTTGGTGTAATGTTTCTATGAACCCCTGGAAGATTAATTCAAGGAATTCCTTAAGGATTATCTTCTTCAAGAATCCCTCAAAGAATTTATGAAGGAAGCTTTGTAAAATGTTCTTAATTATCCTGTGCGGAATTTCTGAAAAAGGTTCATTTTCTAAAAGAAATCACTAGTAAAATTTTCGGAAAGAATCTTGGGAGAAAATTCCGAAAAATAAAATACATGGAGGAATTTCTGAGGGAACCCATGGAACTCTGGAGGATTTTCTATAACAATGCATGGATGATTTTATAAACGATTCCCTGGAGAACTTGGGTATTATCATCACTGCAACCATTATTGTTTTGATCTATTGTGACATATTCCCTATTTATGTCGAGGCCCGTGGCGCAATTGGTCATACGTTTGCTTCATGAGCAGATGGTCATGGGTTCGATCCCAGCCCGGCACTTTCGTCAGTTGCTCTTTCCCCCTGAGAGCAGCTGACACTGACTCTCTTCTGAGCCCATGGCTCAAATGGACCCGGATACTTGGACATCGGTGAACGGCAACCCATAATAGACCCCCAATCGGAAACAATTTGTTCTCTAGATTTTAAAGGGTTCAAGTAGCCCCTTATCGAAGAACCTTTTTCTTAGTCGGACAATGGCTTAACAAGTGTTTCGAGTCTTTCTTTTCTTTGTTACAAGAACAACACAGATCATTTTGAAGTTTTCCGATAAGCTTCAAATGTTAGCCTGTGATTAAGGCTATGGATCGCCAATCCGGAGACGGCGGTTTCGATTCCCGTTCCGGTCGGGAAAATTTTCTCGACTCCCTGGGCATAGTGTATCACTGTACTTGCCTCACAATATACTAACTCATGCAATCAATGGCAGGCAAAGGAAGCCCTTCAATTGATGTGGAAATGCTCAAAGAACACTAAGTTGAAGCAAGGCAGACCAAGTCCCAGTGGGGACGTAGAGCCATAAAGAAGAAGAAGAATAATATACGACTTAGACAAGGGTTTATCATAGAATTTTTAGTTTTTTTTAGTTCTTTGTTTCTGAATGAATCTTTATGGAACTCCTGAGGATTTCATTAATGGATCTATGGATATTCTGAAAAAAAAATCACAGAAATAATTCTCAAAGTAATTCTCAGAGAAATTTCAGCAAGAATCCCTGGCAGAACTTCTTAAAGTTTGCATGGAAACTTTCTAAAGGAGGAATTTCTGCAAAAATCTTTGGAGGTTTTTTTTAGGAAATCATGGGACAAATTTTTGAAAAAAAAATATCCGTGAATGGTTTTCTAAGTGAATCCTTCGAAACATTTATTAAATAACCTCTCTAAGAATTTTTAAAAGAATTTATAAATGATTTCTGATGAAATTCATTCTGATACATTCCTGCAAGATTTTCTTAATTAAACCTTTCAGAAATACTTCAGGATATCTAAAATAATTTGCGAATAAAATTCGGAATGAATTCGTAAATCAATTCCTGGGCGAATCCTTAAAAAAATCGAAGGAATCTCTGGAGGAATTTCTGAAGACATCGCAGGAAGAATTGTCGGGAGACATTTTTGATGGTATCCCTGGAAGTAGTCCGAATATCACAGAGATTTTTTTGCACGTATGAGGATACAAAAAAACATTAAGGCAGTCTTCTTATATTCAGGAGGAGCATTTAATTTTACTCTTTGAGGAGTAGCTTCAGAAATTATTTAAGAAATTTCTACAGGAGCTTACTATAGCTGTTCCTCAGGGAACTCCTATGACAATTCTTCCAGAAGTTTCCAGCATTTCTCCACGAGTTAGGGGGAATTCCTCAGTAAGTTCTTCTGGTTCATTTAGGATTTTCTTATCTGGTATTGCTCGAGTAGTTCTTTCCCAGAAATTATTCCGGAAGTTTCTTCGTTCGCTATCCTCCATGAATTCTTTCGATGAGAGTTTTCGTGGAGTTCCTCCCTTGAGAATCCTTCAGGATTTACTGCTCCAGGACTTTTCGACGGTTACTTTCCAGGTATTTCGACGATTACTTTCCCTGGAATTCTTCATTCGCTGAGATTTCTCCAAGAGAAATTCTGTTTGATACCTCTAGGGGTTCCTGTTCCTCAGATTCCTTTAAAGGCTTTTCTCCTGGAATTTATCGAAAGAGTTTTTTCTTCCAGAAATTGTTTGATTGAGATTCTTGCAGGAGTTCTGGGAGAATTTCTAACCGCAGGGCTCCCTTCAGAAGTTTTTCTTTCGAATATCTGCGGGATTTTCATTGAAAACTTTTATGGAAGTTTCCGACAGATGTTCATTTCCAAGTTTTTCCCGGATAAACACCGGCAGGAACTCCGGAAGTTTATATTATTATAACATTTTATGAACGACACCTTACCATTATAGAGGCATTCGTGTCATTTCTCTTAAATCCTGAATTACTTAAGGATGAACTTCTGAGAAAAATGTCGAAAGAATTCAAGGAAGAATTCTTGAAAAAACTTCAGAAAAAATTCTTAAAAATACTCAAAAAAAAAAAACTCCCGGGAAATAATCATAAAGAAGTCGTGGAATAAATTCACAGCAGAATTTTGAAAGAAATTTACACAATAAGTTTAGAAAGAATACTCGAAGGATCTCCGGAAGAAATATGTTGGTGTGCTCCGGAGAAAAATTCCTGAAAAACTTTGGAAGGAACTCCTTTGGGAACTTCAAACATTTTGGGAAAGCACATCCCAACTAACAATTACTTAATTAACAAGCACCTTTATGACGAACTAATTCAGCATGATGCTGAATAATATTTGGATAATTTTCAGATACAGCCTTTGTTCGGGTTTTGTACATACAAATTTGGAGAAATTATAAAGCATAGTGTTGTGTACCAACTGAACTGTTTGTTTCTAAAAGCGTTTAACAATTATATATTATTGCTGTTATTCAGTTTCAGCAAATGTGATTAAAAATAAATAAAATGCGTTTTTTTTTTTCAATTTCCACGAGAGTTCAGGCTAGGAACAATTATTTTCAAATGATATTCACATATAAATTTACCTAACTTAAGATTCGAACTCGAGACCCGTCGATTGCCAGCCGCATGCCTTCCTATCTGCGCCATCCTAGAGATGATGAATTGAAGCAATAAAATTAAAACATAAGCATCCCGTGGTTTAATAATTACCCCACTTCGGCTCCTATTCAGCAGTGCTGAATTTGCACAACATTATGGTTACCAACTGAATAACACATTAATTCAGCTGCTGTTCAGTAAAAACGCGTGTTTTTTATTCTGTATTCTGAGTCGAAGTATGACGAAACACAATTCTTGTGAAAAACACATTATACACATGCATGTGCTTATTTATACATCAACTGAACAAGAAACAGAAAAAGGTGTTGTTAAACTATTTTGTAAGGGAAACATGTCAAGTCGAACAGAAAACTTATTATACTCTTGAAAAGCGTTTAAAATTGTTATTGTTAATACCGATACGGAAAATTGAACACTGGCTACTTTTTCAATTGAAGAAGCATGTGTACAGTAATATGTACAACATTAATTTAGTTCAGCTATCATTACTATTATAAAGGAACAATTTGTGGATTGCGATTGTTAGTTGTGATGCTCTAACAAAACCGCAAAATTGGATGACGACACACGGCAAAACCAAATGGATTACACATTTAAAATTTTAAATTAAAACACTGCTTTGTAGCAAATCGGACGTGAGCCACTGCAGCTGCGTTTTGGAGACAAATCACGGATCTTTTTGTTCAACACTGATGGTCAACCAACGATCATATGGTGAGACAAGAAAGAAAGGGAATCAAGGCGACGACGACGACAACGCGCGCGCGGAACTGAGCCAGATGCGCGACAGGCACATGACACTGCACGGTACGGCGCGGCACGGCCCGACTACGGACGGGGCTGGGCGATTTCTGCACGAAAAAGTGGAAATTTATTTCGCAGGTTGGGCTTTTCTCTTTCTCCCGGCACCTAGCTACCTACCTATAGAGCTGCAGCCTTTTACTCTCGTTATGTATGTGAGAAAATAAGCAACAATATTTTATGAGATGTACGATGACATAATTTTTACTCCATTATGACATATGGGCGAATGCAACGCGTCGCTTGCGGCGCGGTTGTTCCGCGCTTTTTTCTACTCTTTTGACTTCTTTTGTTTTGGGCAATATATTTGTGCACATGCAACAGCAGCGCGCGGTGATTTTTGCCCATAAATTTATCCACTTCTTTTTGGGCGATTTGACTAATCTTCGCAGATGTTGATTTGACAGAGAGTGAATGGCGTGAAAACAGATATATAACCACAACAACCGATGATTATTAGATGAATGAATGGTGGGTTTATTAAGATGTAGTTTAGATGCATTCGTAGTGTGATTATGAAGAGCGTAGAATATTTGATTGTAAGCATTCAGTATTATCACTGCTTAAAACCATTTAGATGACCCATTCACACGTTTGCTTCATAAGCGGATGGTCATGGGTTTGATTCCTGGTCCCGATACTTGCACATTTTGTTCAGTTGCTTTGGTCCTTCGAGAGCGGCTGGCACTGACCCTTATCTGGGAGCATCCATTAGGTACGTCAGGCTAAAATTGCAAATTTTCGACCCCCTTGTCACACTTGTCCCTTTCTTGATTCTCCCGAAACCCCACTGAAACCTGTCGAATACTTGAAACTCTTAAGAATACCCCCTATAGGCTTTCCTTAGATCTACCTAAGCCCCCTAAACCCTTCAGAGAAACTTATAAGGCTCTCTAAAACCTCTTGAAATGCATTGAAACGTCATGAAACCCCTAAGAAACCTTCCTGAGATCTCAGCAGACTTCCCTTAAGTTCTACTGAAGCTGCGCTACCAGAAACGCTCTAAAATTTTCTGAAATCCATTAAAGAGCCTTGATACTCGTTAGAAAACCCCCGTAGATTTCCTTCAATCCTAGCCGCTTAAAACCTCTCGAAGTGCCTTGAAACACCGTGAAACTCCTAAGAAAATTCCGCTGAGACCCCCGTTAACTTCCTCTGAACTCTTCTGTAGCTCCCATACACCCCATACAGCGGATATCAGCTAAAACGGCTAGAAACGACACATAAAACGCCTCTGAGACCTTTGTAGACTTCCAGGTGTTTTTAAGGAAATCCCCTGCCAAATGCGCTGCCTACCACGAAGTGATTCCTGGTAGTAAACTGAATATTATTTTCGCCTGTTGTTCTTATGGTATCCATGCGATGTGACCAGCCCAAAACAGACGGCCATATTTTAATAGCTTGACAATATTCATCTCTATTTATTGCAGATTGCATTCCAAATATTACTATCACACTACTTATGGTACGCCTAAAAAGTGTGATAAAAGTGCACATTTACCTTGGATCGTTTCGACGTCTTCGGTGCATTTATTCCTTGATTTACAAGAAATAAGTTCACCGAAGACTAACTCGATCCGACGTGGTCCTGCACTGCAATCACACTTTGAAGCTGTGTGCGCACTATTGTGTGAGTCCAATTTGGGTGCAGTCAACAATACAGTTGATATAACTCATGGTTCAGGCAAAACCGGTTTTCGTAGCATCTTAAGTTCGAGGAAACCAAACGCTTTCTTTAGTGAATCTAACTTAATCCAACTATCAGTATTGAGGCTTTACTACAGGGTTAAATATTTGACAAAGAAAGAACTCAGGAAACATCATCTGTTTAAAGTGCTACAACACGATCAAAGAGAAATGAAATATAGTCCGGTGTCTGACGAGTAAACAATTGGATTGGTGCGAGTCGTTTTCGCCAAAATAACCTGATGTACCAACATACGCGTGTATTTAGTAAAAAAGTAATTAGCTGATGATTGAAAAATGTCATGCAGTATAATGGCAGAAGGCATAAAATCTTGTTATAATAGCAAACTTTTTCCCGATATGTTCACTAGAAAATCATCAAATACCATATCAATACCAACCTTTGCATAATAACTCAAATTTTTATAACGATTTTATCATAAGATTTCTTATGATAACAATGCAATAACAAATTTTAGGTATTAGAGCATAGGTTGGTATCGATGTGGTACTTTTAGGTATTCTCTTCTGCTCGGATTGCGCTGCTGTTGTAAACAAAACAAACATCGTTGCCGAATCGAGATATGAATCTTCCGCTTATCTTAATGTGGAGGATTTCTAGTACTGGGTAGTTTATTGGTGTGAAGCTCATTTATGTCATGTCAATCACGCTCATCCATACACTCCAGCCATGAAATTTGTTTCTTTTTGTTCATGGCATTACAGCCCAACTCGAATACGACCTGGTGTTCAGCTTTAGCATACACATTGTACCTTTTTTATTACCTCCGCAACTATTTGCTAAGAGCTATCCTTTCCAGCATTACTTAAGTTGTCAAAATACGATAGAGATACGATTCGCACAACAAAATACATGAAAGAAGTCAAATATGCAGCAAAACTGTTGAACGGGATGGTAATTGAATTTAATCCCAAATAGATGGGAAAATCAAAATTATCACAGGTTTTGTTATTTTGCTACAATGATTTCACAGCGTAACAAAAATTAACTTTTGGTCTGTCTCAAGAGCAAACCTATGTGTCTCTGACAGATTTTGGGCCGCTGAATCCGAATCGGGGTTCAGATTTGCTACAGCACGTCACAATTTTGAGCTATACCTTAACTTATAGGGCAAAATATGTGGTTTTGGACTTTTTTGACTGCAAGCCATTTGATTTGGTAGTTAAAACGAAATATTTTGCATGAGTCGTTAATTTAGATGTTAATTTATTAATTTACCTTTTGATTGCTTAAAAAAATATTTCCATGCTTAATGGCTTGCAGTCACAAAAGCCCAAAATCGCATGTTTTAGCCTATAAATTGAGGTATAGCTCAAAATTGTGACGTGCTGTAGCAAATCTGAGCCCGGATTTGGATTCAGCGCTGTGTTTTTGTAACAACGGTTATTGTAAAACATGTACCGTTAGTATTTTTTTTTATTATTGTGTATTTTAACTTATGCTGCTTATTCTACACTTTGTACCGTTAGTAGTTAAAATAACAAAAATCTAACAAAACTCGTTCCAAATTAACAAAAATATAACAACACAAAAAATCCTACAAATTCTGAAATATTTTTTTTACAAAAAATATAACAGTGATTGCAAAGAACGTGTTACGAAATTATGTTAGAGGCAATAATATTATAATGCATATTATAATAAATGTTGTTATACATCTGTTTAAATAAATAGAACAAGTTTTGTTATAATTTTGTTTTGACAATCATAACAAATTTTGATACGATTTTGTTATGATTATACACCTGTAAAAATCCTTAGAGCTAAATTTGATTATCTTCTGTTATTTCTAACAACAATTGTTATAATTTTGTTATGATCTTGTTAGGTGCATCTGGTCCGGATCTCTGTCAGTATGATGATGAATTATAACTGAGGGGATTAGAAGCAAAAGGGTGTTAATGACAGATTTAAAGTTTTTCACCAATTTTCCGTCCCATATAAAATGTATGAAGTTTGATACCCATTTCGACCCAGTTTTCTCCGATTTATTGTATTTTTTCTAATCGTCGTAAAAAAAACTTGAAAAAGTTCCTGAAAGCTTAAAATCTGAAGATTTTTTTGTATGTTTAGCTCAAAATTATTCTATTGAAACATTTGATAGAAATTGATGCAATAGTTGCAGACAATTGTATATGAACAATAAAAATGCACCAGGACAAAAAATCTTATATTTAAAAATGGTTACGTCGTATTATTTATGGTGTCTTCGACAAATATGTATGTTTTTTGTGTGATGACGAATAAATTTGCTAAAGAGCATTTTGCTATTTTTTTATGTAAGATTTTTTGTCTTGGTGCATTTTTATTGTCAAAATACAACCGTCCGTAACTATTGCAGAAATAGTTATCACTGAACTTTTTCAATATGTAGTTTTTTTTTAAATTGAATTGTTTTATAGTAATAACTGGGATATGACTATGTATGGGAAAACGGCTTTGGTGCATTTTATTTGTCCGATACTGTAAGTCCACAAGAAAGTCGAATAATTATACTAATTGAAAAAGGGATGGATTTGAGGTCAAGAAAATTTATACGACAACATAGAAACGCCGTAAAAAAGACAAAATTCCAAAGTCGAAACTGGTGAGTTTGTGGGATTTTATTAAGGATTTTTTTTTCAGACGCTTCTGATCTGGAGTTTCTCTATTTCTCCGATTCTCATTCAGTATTACTCAAAAGACTCCCTTCCTATTTCCTCCAAAATTACAGAAGTTCCTAGCGGAATCTTACCTAGATTTTTTCAATCTTCCCGAAATTACTGTTAGAATTCTTCTCTGCATTTCTACATAGATCGCATCCGGGGGTCTTCAGGATTTTTGTTTTCTGAAAATTGCCAAAAGGAGCGGACCTGGTGTGATGGTTAGAACACTTGACTATCACCCCGAAGACCTGGGATCGAATCCCACTCCCGACAAACTCGCAAAATGTGAGTTCTTCCTTCGGAAGGGAAGTAAAGTGTGGGTCCCGAGATGAACTAGCCTAGGGCAAAAATCTTGTTAATACAGATAAAAAAAATACCAAAAGGTTAATTTCGAGACCAGAGGTTCTTTTTGATTTACAATCGGAGTTGCAATAAGGTACAGCGGGGCAAGTTGAAACGGGTGAGGCAAGATGAAACACGAAGTTTTAAAATAGATTTCAATACAATTTGGTAATTTATCCTTCGCTAAAAGATTGTTTGAATCAAAAACTATGTGTTATGGCGATCAAACTGTTGATCATCATTAGAAAACATCATGTAAAGCCGCTGTTTTATCTTGCCCCACCCGTTTCAACTTGCCCCGGTGTACCTTAATGCAGATTGACAATAACGTAAACTATTGTACTATTGTATGAGCCAAATCTTCGAACAAAATGTTAAACTCTGTTTACATAAGGTTATAATTTTTAGTAATACTGACAAAAATTGTTTTATTTTTATTTTTTTTTGAACTCGAACTATTTAAGGTAAACAGTTTGTTCAGAAAAAAACATGTGTTTCGAGACAACTTTTCAGAAAAGAAAAAGTTTCCCGGCGTGGTTTTGGTTGTCCGTCCGATTGTCGTCAAGTCAAGAAACATGTTTCATCGTGTCTCTCTCTCTCTCTTCTTGGCGTAACGTCCTCATTGGGACAAAGCCTGCTTCTCAGCTTGGTGTTCTATGAGCACTTCCACAGTTATAAACTGAGAGCTTCCTCTGCCAATGACAATTTTGCATGCGTATATCGTGTGGCAGGCACGAAGATATACTCTATGCCCAAGGAAGTCAAGGAAATTTTCTTTACGAAAAGATCCTGGACCGACCGGGAATCGAACCCGTCACCCTCAGCATGGTCATGCTGAATACCCGTGCATTTACCGCCTCGGCTATATGGGCCCTTCGTGTCTGGTTCCCGAATTCCTTCATCTGGCGGTATATGTGTCGGCAGAGGCGCGTGATCGGTTGGTGGCCGATCGACGAAAGAATGTGCAGGTTGAGGATCAAGGGCCGATTCTTCAACATTAGCATAATAAACGTGCACAGCCCTCACTCCGGAAGCACTGATGATGACAAAGACGCATTTTACGCGCAGCTCGAACGCGAGTACGACCGCTGTCCAAACTACGACGTCAAGATCATCATAGGGGATCTGAACACTCAGGTAGGCCAGGAGGAGGAATTCAGACCGACGATTGGTAAGTTCAGCGCCCACCAGCTGACGAACGAAAATGGCCAACGCCTCATCGATTTCGCCGCCTCCAAGAACATGGCCATTCGTAGCACCTTCTTCCAGCACAGCCTCCCGTATCGTTATACCTGGAGATCACCACAACAAATGGAATCGCAAATCGACCACGTTCTGATTGATGGACGGCACTTCTCCGACATTATCGACGTCAGGACCTATCGTGGCGCTAATATCGACTCTGATCACTACCTGGTGATGGTTAAACTGCGCCCAAAACTCTCCGTTATTAACAACGTACATTACCGGCGGCCGCCCCGGTACGATCTAGAGCGACTAAAGCAACCGGATGTCGCCACCGCATACGCGCAGAATCTCGAGGCAGTGTTGCCGGACGAGGGTGTGCTCGATGTGGCTTCTCTAGAGGACTGCTGGAGTACAGTCAAAGCAGCCATCAACAACGCAGCCGAGAGCACTATCGGGTATGTAGAACGGAGTCGACGAAACGATTGGTTCGACGAGGAGTGCAGAGCGGTTCTGGAGGAGAAGGATGCAGCGCGGGCAGTTATGCTGCAGCATGGAACCCGACAGAATGTGGAGCGATACAGACAGAAGCGGAAGCAGCAGACCCGTCTCTTCCGGGAGAAAAAGCGCCACCTGGAAGAAGCGGAGTGCGAGGAAATGGAACTGCTGTGCCGTTCACAGGAAACACGCAAGTTCTACCAGAAGCTCAACGCATCCCGCAAAGACTACGTGCCGCAAGCCGAAATCTGCAGGGATAAGGACGGGAGCCTCCTGACGGACAAACGTGAGGTGATCGAAAGGTGGAAGCAGCACTTCGACGAGCACCTGAATGGCGAAGAGAATGTAGGCACGGAGGACCAAGGCAGCGGAGGAAATGACTATGTTGGTGCAGCAGAGGACGGGAACGAACCAACTCCCACGCTGAGGGAAGTTAAGGATGCCATCCACCAGCTCAAAAACAACAAAGCGACTGGTAAGGACGGTATCGCAGCAGAACTCATCAAGATGGGCCCGGAAAAGTTGGCCACCTGTCTGCACCAGTTAGTAGTCAAGATCTGGGAAACAGAACAGCTACCGGAGGAGTGGAAGGAAGGGATAATCTTTCCCATCCACAAGAAAGGCGACAAGTTAATGTGTGAGAACTTTCGAGCGATCACCATTTTGAATGCCGCCTACAAAGTGCTATCCCAGATCATCTTCCGTCGTCTTTCACCTAAAGTAAATGAGTTCGTGGGAAGTTACCAAGCCGGTTTCATCGACGGCCGGTCGACAACGGACCAGATCTTCACCGTACGGCAAATCCTCCAGAAATGCCGTGAATACCAGGTCCCAACGCATCACCTGTTCATCGACTTCAAAGCGGCATACGACAGTATCGACAGCACAGAGCTATGGGAAATTGGACGAGAACAGCTTTCCCGGGAAGCTGACTAGACTGATAAGAGCAACGATGGACGGTGTGCAGAATAGCGTAAGGATTTCGGGTGAGCTATCCAGTTCATTTGAATCTCGACGGGGACTACGACAAGGTGATGGACTTTCCTGCCTACTATTCAACATCGCCCTGGAAGGTGTTATGCGACGAGCCGGGCTCAACAGCCGGGGTACGATCTTCACGAAATCCAGCCAATTTGTCTGTTTTCCGGATGACATGGATATTATTGCTAGAACATTTGGAACGGTGGCAGAACAGTACACCCGCCTGAAACGTGAAGCAGCAAAGGTCGGAATGCGGCTAAGACAAAGTACATGCTGGTAGGTGGGACTGAGCGAGACAGGACAAGCCTTGGCAGCAATGTTACGATAGACGGGGATACTTTCGAGGTGGTAGAAGAATTCGTCTACCTCGGTTCCTTGCTAACGGCTGACAATAACGTGAGCCGTGAAATACAAAGGCGCATCATCAGTGGAAGTCGTGCCTACTATGGGCTCCAGAAGAAACTGCAGACAATTAAACGTTCCATAATAAATACTAAATTTCCCATAAATAATTCGAAAAGTCCCAGTGAAGAAACAGGGGTGTGAGCAGTAATAAATTACAAAAGTTCCATGAACAAATAAAAAAATGCATAAATAAATCAAAAGTTTCCATAAATAATTGATTTTCGAGCAATTAAAAAAGTCAAAAATGCAATGAATAAATCAACTGTTGCAATAAAAAAAGCCATTTTTCCCACCAAATAACTTCGAATTTTCCATAAATAAATCCGATTTTCCCATAATAAATTAGAAAATTCACAATAAAAAAATATCGAAAAAGCAATAAAAAATTCAAAAAATGCAATAAAAAATGACTAAATTACCCATAAAAAACAAATGCAGGAAAGTATGAGGCAGTGAAATGCTAAATCGCACTTATATGACTGTAACGACTGAAAAGCCTGCTTAACTATGATTGCAATTTACCAAGCAATCGCTTGCTGTCCGAACTCGCTATCGCTCGTCGGACCTAAAAAAGGGATAACATCTATGTTTGCATTATACCGGGCAAATTCTTGGATCTGTGGTTTGCCTAGAACCGAAACGATGCAGTTGCGGTGCATCGGATATCGGAAACTTCGGCGGCCTTCTGCCGCCTCAGTTCCTCAATCCTCTATGCGGCTTCGCCGCATGGTCTATGTTTTTTTTTTGGCTCAAAATGCATTTACGTTTATTGCTCGTTTTTTGACATTTATTGATAATTTATTTTTTCGTTTATTGCACTTTTTGAATTATTTATTGCTTTTTCGATATTTTTTTATTGTGAATTTTCTAATTTATTATGGAAAAATCGGATTTATTTATGGAAAATTCGAAGTTATTTGGTGGGAAAAATGGCTTTTTTTATTGCAACAGTTGATTTATTCATTGCATTTTTGACTTTTTTAATTGCTCGAAAATTAATTATTTATGGAAACTTTTGATTTATTTATGCATTTTTTTATTTGTTTATGGAATTTTTGTAATTTATTACTGCTTACACCCCTGTTTCTTCACTGGGACTTTTCGAATTATTTATGAAGAATGATCACTTTCTTATGAGTCGTTTATATTTTAGCCAAAAAGTTTCACCCCTGCACCAAATGTACCATGTACAAGACGTTAACAAGACCGGTGGTTCTCTACGGACACGAGACATGGACGATGGTCGAGGAGGACCTGCAAGCACTCGGAGTTTTCGAGCGACGGGTGCTAAGGACGATCTTCGGCGGCGTGCAGGAAAACGGTGTGTGGCGGAGAAGGATGAACCACGAGCTCGCTGCACTTACGGCGAACCCAGCATCCAGAAAGTGGCCAAAGCCGGAAGGATACGATGGGCAGGGCATGTTACAAGAATGCCGGACAACAACCCTGCCAAGTTGGTGTTTGCTAACCATCCGGTTGGTACAAGAAGGCGTGGAGCGCAGAGAGCACGATGGGAGGACCAGGTGGAGCGTGACTTGGCGAGCATCGGGCGCGACCGAGGATGGAGAGCGGCAGCCACGAACCGTGTATTATGGAGAATTATTGTTGATTCAGTTTTATCTTGAATTTGATGTAATACTAAATAAATGAATGAATGTTCATCTAATTCCTGAAGATTATGTGAAACAGTTCCAAGGAATTTTCTGAAATAATTCTAGAAAGAGTTGCTAAAGAAATTTCTGGAAACTCTCCCTCAGAAACCCTTGGTGGAATTTCTACAAGAATTCATTAAAAATATTTAGAAAATATCAAAGAGAAATCTTTTACCAAAATTCATGGAGGATATTTGGAAAAAAATCCCGGAGGAATTCTTGAACATATATTTAAAGGAATCACTGAAGGGCTGTCTGGAGACATACTATATTTTCTGTAAAGGTTCCTAGAAATTTCCAAAGGAATGTAAAACTTTCTAGAAATTGTTACTGAAATATTTTTAAGATTCTTAAAGAATCCGAAGAAAAAATCCTAATGGTATACTTGGAACAATTTCAGGAGAAATTACTGGTTGTTTGATAACTCATTGTATTATCATTTAGTTTCAAGTCTTGGACATTTTGAAAAAATGTTACAAAATTGTATCAAATTTTGATAGAAACTAGTAATCTTGAGGCTAAAATTCATATCACATTTTGTTATAATTTTGATATGATTGTAACAAAATAGGTTATAATCTTGTTCAAGCCAGTGTACTTTTTGTTACAATTTAAGTTATTTTAACATCATCCTGCATCTAGTTTGTAACATAATAAGTTATAGAAAAATATTATAACATCATAACACAATATGATATAAACTTGATATAATTTTCTAGTCGGGTGTGTAAATATAATTACTGGAGTTATTTCTGAAGGGCGAAAGTCCGTAAGTTACGCCACGCTTTGAGGAGAGAGGGATTCCGAACTGTGTGATAATTTCAGAGGAGTCCCATACAAAAACTGAAAAGTTGACCTATTTGTTGTGGGATTTCAGCTTTCAGTCCAAGAAAATCAACGCTTTTCTTGGACTGAAAGTCGAAACCCCACGACCTATACAAAAAAGTGTGCCATAGAAGGGAGGAGGGTTGAAAATGGAGATTTTTGCGTGACCTTATTTATGGAGCCATTTCAGTGGTTCTGCATAGAAATTCTTTGAACAATTTATGGAGGAACTTAAAGCATCTCCAAAAAAAAATTTCTGAGGGAACATTCGGATTTTTTTTAACAATCCTTGGATAAACTTCTTTATTTTCTAAAACTAAAACGCTGTTAGAATGTCAGGAATCCATGGATAGTTTTCTGAGAGAATTCTCGGAGAAATTTCTGAAATAATCCATGGAGGAGTTTTTTAAGCATGTAGTGTTTTTAGAAGAATTCATGGTGAAATTTCTGAAGGGTCCTCTGGGGATAAGGGCTTGTTCATAAACTACGTAGACTCTTAGGGGGGTCTGGCAAAAGTCTACGCTTCATACAAATTTCAAAAATTTTGTATGAGCAAAAGTCTACGAGGGGGGAGGGGGGGGGGTCTGAGATCCCAAGTATCAGGTATCAGGTATCAGTAGGTCGGCTCTAGAGGCACGTTCTCCTCCATTCGGGAAATTTGTGCCATCGCCATGAACACGAGCCTATTCATCATTTACCTGACGGAGAAGGGAAGGAAAAAGGATAGGACATGGGAAAGGACAGGTAAGGGAATAGGATCGTCATACTCGCAAAAGCGTACCACAATGGGTTCACATAGCGTCCTGAAAAGGACACTGTAATAACGCATAAGCGTGCCACAATGGGTTCGAACAGCGCCCTGAAAAGGGCACTGTGATAATGCATAAAGCGTAAAGAGAGCCTATAGCTCTTTACCACAGCGGGTCAAGAACAACAGAACGTCCTGAAGATTCAGGTTTCTGAAGTCAGTTTCACTTAATAAGTGTTTCCCGAGTACTCGGAAACGCAATTGCGCAAAAACTGGACATATTAAATGATACGAAGTTCCATAATCGGATTCACAGCTATCACAGGCAAATGAATCAGCTTGCTGAATATTCGCCATGTGATAACTGAGTCGGCAGTGGCCAGTCAATGCTTTGACCAGCATGCTGCAATTCTGCTTTAAAAGATTTGTTAGATACTTTGCCACCCCTAGAGATGGCTCAGTACAATACAATTTTGTTTGACGACATGACTCCAAACTATTCCAGTATTGTTTGTGCTGAGTGGCAGCCCACGTGTCAATCCGAAGCTTCACCCAACACTTGGATACCGGAATAGCTGGCTCAGGGCCAATGAAGTCATGTGATGCTCCAGTGCGAGCTAACTCATCAGCCAATTCATTTCCAGCGATGGAAGAATGGCCAGGTACCCATACAAGGTGAACAGCGTTTGCTGAATTCAGCTCCTCAATTTGAGTTCGACAAGCGATAACTATCTTCGACCTGGAGTTGGCCGAAGCAAGTGCTTTAATAGCAGCCTGGCTATCTGAACAGAAGTATATTACTTTGCCCATTACGTGCTGCTGAAGTGCTGATTGCACTCCGCACATAAGAGCAAAGATTTCGGCCTGAAAAACGGTGCAGTGTCTGCCAAGTGAATAAGACTGATACTGCCTTAGCTCACGAGAATAAACACCAGCACCTGCTCGACCTTCGAGAAGGGAGCCATCAGTGTAACATACGATGCCGTCTGAAATACTTCTCTCCAGATAACCAGATGTCCACTCTTCCCGGGAAGGGAATTTCGTGGAAAATGTCCTATATGGAAAATTACAAGCAATTGTAAGATCACTTGGAGCAAGGACAACTTTGTCCCAATTCACCAAAAGTGGGAACAACGAGGTGTGTGTTGAACTGCGGTTCACAGGAGTTTCCTCTAGTAAACCGAGTACCCATAGGCGGTAAGTGCAAGAAAGTGCTTCTTGTTTGAGATGAATGTGTAGTGGGGCAACGTCAAAGAGAACTTCGAGAGCTGCCGTGGGAGTTGAAGAGAACGCTCCAGACATCGCCATTAAGCACATCCTTTGGAGATGGCCTAACTTTGATTGGACCGTTCTCACTTCGCCCTTTTGCCACCACACAAGGCATCCATAGGCCAATATTGGCCGAACAACAGTTGTGTAGATCCATTTGATATACTTGGGTTTTAGACCCCAAGTTGTACCAAAAGTACGCCGGCATTGCCCAAAGGCCATACAAGCTTTCTTGATTCTGAACTCAATGTGAGGTGTCCAGGAAAGCTTGGAATCAAGAATGACTCCAACGTACTTTACCTGTTCAGTCACATTGATTTCAGAATCAAAGAGACGTAAAGTTCGAACACCATTACGGTTTCGCTTTTCCGTGAAAAGAACAATAGATGTTTTACTCGGATTAACCGAAAGGCCATATTGGCGACACCAACCCTCAACTACCTGAAGAGCGTTTTGCATTAGGTCGAAAAGGGTGCTGATGCACATACCGACTAACAATGTTAGGTAGTCGTCGGCAAAACCATAAGTAGGAAAACCGCTATTATTGAGTTGCCTCAATAGCGTATCTGCTACGAGATTCCATAAAAGTGGTGATAAGACTCCCCCTTGGGGGCATCCACAAACACTCAATTTCCTAATCGCCGCTTGACGCAATATCGAGAAGAGATGTCGGTTTTTGAGCATTTGGTGAATCCAATTGGAAATCATTGGAGATATACCATGACCCCGTGCGGCTTCCAATATGGCATCGAAAGGCACGTTGTCAAAGGCACCCTCGATATCTAAGAAAACACCCAAGCAGGATTGCTTTTGAGCGAATGCCTTCTCGATATCGTAAACAACTTTGTGTAAAAGAGTCACAGAGGACTTTCCAGATTGGTAAGCATGTTGGTTCACATGAAGAGGCACATTGGCCAGATGAACATCACGGATGTGATGATCGACTATGCGTTCTAAGCATTTCAGAAGAAAAGAGGTCAAACTGATAGGTCTGAAGCTCTTTGCTTCTTCATACGACGCGCGACCCACTTTCGGAATAAACTTCACAGTAATATCCCGCCAGGATTTGGGAATATACCCTGTAGCAAAACTGCAAACAAGTAGTTGTTTCAAAACATGTTTGAAATGATCAAATCCCTTCTGAAGCAAAACAGGATAAATCCCATCTGCCCCAGGAGATTTGAAAGGAGCAAAGCTATTAAGTGCCCATTCAATCGATTCTAAAGTTATGATACTCCGAGCCGAAGCTAAAGAATCCAAACTACAAGAAAAGACATCAGGTTCATCCGAAGATGTAATATCCACACATCCGGGGAAGTGTGTACTGAATAAACATTCTAAAACTTCCTCATCAGAGGAAGTGAAATCACCATTTGGCAAACGAAGTTCGTTCACTTGAAAATCCTTAGATTTTGCAAGGATTTTGTTCAATCGACTGGCTTCACTCAGACTTGAAACATTTGTGCAAAGGTTTTTCCAGCCGGATCGTTCAGCAGACCGAAGAGCTTTCTGGTAGGCCTTGCGAGCCGACCTGAAAGCCTCCGATCCAGCCGAACGTCGTCTGTTCCAACTCTTTCTACATTGTTTCCTGAGCTTCGCCAGATCGGAGTTCCACCAAGGGGTTCCTCTCGTGGTCTTCACAGACCGCAGAGGGCAGGCTTCTTCAAAAGCTTCCATGATGAAGGCCGTTGTAGTATCAACGGCATCATCTAAATCACTTGGAGTGTCAATTGATGGTGAGTATCCATGAAATTTGGCTGCAACCAAATCGGTAAAGAGATCCCAGTTGGTTGACCGGGGATTCCTGAAACGCAAAGTTTGCGAAGTAACATTCACATGTTCAAACAAGATGTAACGATGGTCAGATAAAGATTCTTCATCTGACACATGCCAATTGGTCAGCTCATGACTAATTCTGCTAGAGCAAAGCGTTATGTCTAACACTTCCTCTCTACCAGATACCATAAAGGTTGGGCGGTTGCCTATGTTAAGTAATCCAAGATCTGTACTACTTAAGTATTCCATCAAACTGGAGCCTCTCAAATTGATGTCTGAGCTGCCCCAGATTATATGGTGAGCATTAGCATCACTACCAACAATTAGCGGAAGGCCTTTTGAAGTGCAGTATGCAATAACTTGTTTGAAAGCATCCGTAGGGGATGGTTCATCATGCGGTAAATAAACCGAACAATAAACGTATTTCCTGTTGAGGTTTCCAACAGATACATCTATTGTGATAGCACATACATCTCTGGTAGTATTTTTAGAAGAATTCATGGTGAAATTTCTGAAGGGTCCTCTGGGGATAAGGGCTTGTTCATAAACTACGTAGACTCTTAGGGGGGTCTGGCAAAAGTCTACGCTTCATACAAATTTCAAAAATTTTGTATGAGCAAAAGTCTACGAGGGGGGAGGGGGGGGGGGTCTGAGATCCCAAGTACAGGTATGTTCCGTTTTTGTCACTATCCGTTTTTATCAGTATCCGTTTTTGTCACTATCCGATTTCGTCAACATTTCATTCCGTTTTTATCAACACTAAAGTTTTTGTCAAATTTGTTTCCTCGAACACGAGTTATTTATAGTTTAACATTAATTTTGGGACGATGCATCCCTGAATGAAATTGAAGCAATTACCAAACATAGAAGGATGATGACATAGAAGGATGGCCATCTGGGTACCTCTGGGTATTCCTCCAAGAACTTCCTTCTGAAGATCCTTTTTCTCCTTTCTTCTTCTTTTTCTTCTTCTTCTTCTTCTTTACGACTCTATATACCAACTAGAGCATGGCCTGCTTCTTCAAGTGTTCTTCGAGATTTTAAACAGTTTAGAGCTTTCTTTGCCTGTCATTCCTTGAATTTTCACACTACAATCTTTTTTACAAGACGTTCTTTTTAAAATACATTTACGCGATTTTTTACACGATTTTCTTGAAATTACGCGGTGTGCTGAGTTCTTCTCTCCTGGTCGCTATTTCTTTCCGACAGGTTTCAAATTTCTACCAGAGATCTCTCTTGTCATCCTTGTTCAAATTTTCTCCGAAACTGCTATATTCACTAGCCTAACTGGATATTCTTATAAAATTTTATCCGGGATTTCATCTTTCGATTGCTCCAAAAATGCAATCTTGGTTTTCTTCAGTAATTCCTACTAGCGATTCTACCTTGTATTCCTCCAGATTACCTAATGTATTTCTTCTGAGAAATCGTCAGGAAATAATTCAGAAGTTCCTTTAGGTGAATTAGGAGTTATGTCTCTCAGAAATAAGTTTCTCTAGGAAAGAGGAGTCTAGGATCTTGGAAAACGATCTGGGGGTTTCTCCAGCAACTCCTGAAGGGTTCCCATAAAAAAAAAACAAAAGATTCCCAAAAAATCCTAAAGAAATCCCATCAATTCTGAAAGTATCCCTCGAGGAACAATTGGATGATTTCTTGGAAGAACTTATACAGGATTCCTAGAAGGAATTTCTCAAAGGTTCCCACAAGCAACTTCTGGAGGATTTTCAGGAATAACTCTCTGGAGAACAGAACAACAGGAGATTTGAGGAAAGAATTCCTGGAAGATTACTAGACTAAACTTATTAGACTAAACTTCCCAGCACACGCAGTAAGAAATCGAGGAGATTATTATGATTACATAATCTTTATTAACGAGATTTTCAGCCCAAGGTTGGTTCATATCAGGAAATAACAAAGATGAAAGATAGAATCCTCTTGGAAATTTTTTTGGAAGTATTCATAGTCCTGTAGAAATCCTTCAAAGAATTTTTTGGACATTCCAGTGAAAAGTATCATAAGAAACTCTTTAAAGAATTCAAGAAAAAAAACGTCTGATGAAATTCTAGAAAAACTGTTTAAGGAATCCCGGAAAGAAATTCTGGAAGAACCCCTGGAGAAATATCATAAAAAATTTCTGGAGGGATTTTGGGAAGTAATCTTGGAAGAATTCCCGTAGGTAATTCTGAATGAACGGAGAAACTCTTATATTTCAACAGTAAAATATTGGTGAATCTCCAAAGCAACTCTTGGATAAATTTCAACAGGATGTCTAGCTTAAATCCCAGATTGATTTTCTTAGACCGCCTTGTGCATTAGGACCATTCTAGACCCAAACCGTACACTACGTCAGCGAGCTGTTCCCAACATAATGCATAAGGAAGGTTAACAAATTCCAATTCCTGGTGGAATATTTGAAGCGATCCCCAAAGAAACTCCAGAAGAAATTTAAAAACGAGACATCTAGGTTGAGCCGAGAAGAAATTTCTAAAGAAATCATAAGGGGCAGAACCTCTTTTCTGTAAAAATTCTTGTCGAATTCCAAAAGATAAACAAGCGGCATGGAACAAGGTAACCTAGAAGAATTCTGGAGGAACTTCTTGGAGAATCCAAAATTCTGGAGAAGTTACAAGTGATTGCTTAGAAAAAATCCTGTAGATTTCCTAAAAGTATCATAGACGAAACTGGAATCTGTGAAGATGATACTCATGGAGAAATGCCTTCCGGAAGGAATTAAACATATCCTTTCTTGATAGGATATCGAAATTACGTTCCTGGAGATAAATCATTTCTGGAAGTAATGTCATATTTTTAACGAAAATAATTTTCTAAAAATGTGGACACAAATGTGTGAAAACCGCTTGTCCGTATCGCAGTCAGAAAACTGTAATTTGAACTGTGCAACCAAAATGTGCTAAAAGTCATCAAAAAACAACTAAATTTCATAGTAATATGCATATATTTTGACTTTTGGAAGGTGTTCCACAGTAAAACTTCCAATTCATATTAAAATATTGCAGCATATTTTGTCAAAGAAAATTATTCCGTTTTTATCACTATTCCGTTTTTGTCAACTGAAAATCGCGGACCGTGTTGATAAAAACGGAACATACCTGTAGCACCTGCAACTAAAATGGAAATGATCATCGTTGCAAACATGTTGCAACTGAGTTTTCATGAAACAAACAAAATTAAAACCTATTAAAATCGTGTTGTAAATGCCAAACTGAGGTATAACATTTTTATAACAACTAGCAAAATGAAAACAAACGTCATCATTAGTCGAAACTTGTGAAACCAATTTGTAACTGAAGTATAATCTGATTGTTTCAACGAATCTTAGTTACAACCGTTTACAAACCAAATCAACCAAAACATTGATTCTGATTGTTATAAACATGTTGCACCTGGAACTTATTTAGAACATAACGAACAATTTTGACAGGTGAGGTATAAGTTCCAAAATGTGCGGCAAAATGTTTTCGTGAACATGAAAAATATAAAATGCACTATAAATAATCAAAATGTTTCAAAAATAACGAAATTATGTACAAATAAAATGTAACCTTTTCTGCATAAATTTATCTACATATTCAAAATTTAAAAAAATTAAAGTGGTAAAATAGAAAAAATAAATCTGAATGGAAGTATAATATTGACCCAATAAAAAAAAATCTGCCTCATTTTCGCAGTACTGAACGACTGGTACCTATACCACTGGAAAGATTTGAATGTATGGTGGTTTGAGAAATCTAAGGTAACGTACAAAAATGTTAGGAGTTTCCCACGAAAAAAATTACAACGGGTTTACATTTTTTACGAGAAACGTGAATTTTTCCTTACGTAGTAAATGGACAGCCTCTTGTCGATGTAAATGGGAAGTACACGTCCAAGTGTCTGCTTTTTTTGGTTATTTATGTCCTACACGGAAAATTCAAACTACCTTATTTTTGGTCGATTTTACCCTAAAATGAGTATATCAAATTGATTAGTTAACAAAAATTAGGTTGTTTTTCCTCTGTTCCCCTACCGATGTAGTCGTAAATAAACAGAGATGCGTCTATACAACGGGGGCCCTTGAGGCCAATAAGCCTATTTTGGGTAAATGTAGATTAACCCAAATCTGGGTTGGATGAAGGGGGTCTTGGGTTGAATTTACCTACTCTTAAGTATATTTTTAGCTAGAGGTAAAGGCAATTTACCTAGCGTGAGTTTAATCGATTCACTTAAATTTTGACTTATTGGACCGAATTATGAGATTGCGTCAAAAGAATCCAATTTTATTATTATCCAATAGTTTGGCGGTTTCGTTTACCGCGTACAGCATTGTTGTACTTTGTCAATACGGATTCCAATAGACATGATTTAGAAAAAAGTATCTTTCTAAATTCTAAAATTAATTTTCAGCATTTTACGGGTGCATTAAATAAGCTGCTTAAATGTACTCCATCAAAGCAATATGGCGAGTTATTTTTTACCACAAATGCCTAAATATTCACTCGCAAAATGATAGGTAGACTGAGGCGCGTTGGGAATACGGAGCCAAAATGCGCGACTTACCAATAAATCTGGAGCGGCACACAAATTTACGTCCTCGGTCAGCCTAATTTGCGGTATATTTGTGCACACAATTATTGATCACATGAACAAAACTGTGGATGCATAGTCACTGGCAGTGACAAATGTGGTGACTAGCTGACTAGTTGTCGAATCGGTCACAATTTGTAAGTCGACTGTAAGTTGTATCTTGGTTATAATTCGATTGCGTATTGAAACCGTTTATATCACGAATGGAAGTTTTATATTGGCTCCACCTCTTGCGCTTTTTTAGTTGCAATTTAGTCGTTAATAAGACGATTGGTTCAAAAGGCATAACTTTCAATATAGTTGCAAACAAATTACAGGAACTTATTAATGTCAAAGTGTGTTGCTTGGGATGGCCGAAAAAAAGTCTACGTAGTTTATGGACAGCGCCTAATTTCTGAAGATTGCATGGAATATATGCCTTCAAGACTGTCATTCGTAAATTGCCATGAAAATCTTCCAAGGGATATACAAATAGTATGTAGGAGGATGTGTTTGTAAACCTAATTAGAACACCGCCAAGAACTTTGTTGGTTATTCGTTATGGTTTACAAAAGAGACCAACTCAGTACCGTAAACCGGGGCTAAATTGATCAGCGGGGTGACATTGATCATTCGGGTACAGTAGACGTTCGCTCGGTGCAAACGGCTTAACTGCAATGATTTTTAACTGCAAGTCCGCTAAGTGCAACAATTTTGCAGTTATCGCACCGCTCTGTCAAAAACGAAACGTCAACAGAGTTGCGATGTTTTTCAGATGCACTACAGCTGCATAGCGATGTTTTTGAGTGCATTCTGGCTGCGTCCAACAGCAATTGACAACTGTTTAACGGCTGTCAGTTAGTGAATTTCATTCGATAACTAAAACGTAAACATGTTGCACTTATCGAACGTCTACTGTACTACATTGATATTCCATACTAGGAACTCTTAAGCGTCGTAATGATCTTAAACTTTTTATGTCATTCAGTTCATAGATGTCTTAGAGATCTGGGAGATAGGGGTCTCCAGTTAGCAATCACACGACACGACGCGGAAACAGGACATAACACTTTTTGTTCTTACAAATAACGAAAAAAGGATATAAATTTACCTTTTTCAACGACCGGTTTCGGGTTTGTTGTCACCCATCATCAGGACGATGTCCAACTGATTACTAAGTAAAACTAAAGTTGGACATCGTCCTGATGATGGGTGACAACAAACCCGAAACCGGTCGTTGAAAAAGGTAAATTTATATCCTTTTTTCGTTATTTGTAAGAACAAAAAGTGTTATGTCCTGTTTCCGCGTCGTGTCGTGTGATTGTGATATAGTTCTTACGTTGCACTAATCTCAAAAACATGAGTGTCTCCAGTTAGCCTAGTGGTTAAGGCTATGGATCGCCAATCCGGTGACGGCCAGTTCGATTCCCGTTCCAGTCGGGGAAATTTTCTCGACTCCCTGGGCATAGTGTATCATTGTACTTGCCTCACAATATACAAATTCATGCAATGGCAGGCAAAGAAAGCCCTTCAATTAATAACTGTGGAAGTGCTCAAAGAACACTAAGTTGAAGCGAGGCAGGCCAAGTCTCAGTGAGGACGTAGAGCCATAAAGAAGAAGAAGAAGATGTCTTAGAGATGATTGTAGCCTTTTAACTTTTTAGATAAAAGTTAGTTTTGCCTTATTTTTTAGGAATTTGCACTTAGCAATCTCACTTAGCTGAAATCATTGCTACTAAACATTTGATTGCCAATAGGACTTTCCGTAAATTCTCTGTTTTAACATTTTTGTGGAGCTTTGATTGGGATGTTATGTAGCTATTCTGAACATGAATTATAGTTAAAACAAAGTCCATTTTATGACGCAATAGTCATTTATTGTGATAGAAATCACTGATTTCAAATGATATTACCTCCCGAGCAGAAGGGAATAGCAACCGCATAATCAAATATGTTACACTGAAGTTTTTTTTTACGCGGTTTTTTTTTACGCGGTTTTTTACGTGGTTTTTTTTACGCGTTTTTTTTTACGCGGTCCGTCCTAAAAAAACCGCGTTATTTCAAGACCCGTCGTAAAAAAAACCGCGTTATTTCAAAAACCGTCGTAAAAAAATCCGCGTTTTTTCAAAAACACGCGTAAAATAGTCAGCACCACATCTAACGTGACTTGACTTTTTTTACGACGTTTTTTGAAATAACGCGGTTTTTTTTTACGACGGGTCTTGAAATAACGCGGTTTTTTTTTACGACGGGTCTTGAAATAACGCGGTTTTTTTTACGCGGTTTTTTTTTACGCGGGACCATTACCGTCGTAAAAAAAAACTACAGTGTATTTTGGCAAAATAACTGGATAACGGAAAGAGTTATTTTCATGTTATTAACATAACATATCATGTTATAAACTTGTCTGTCATAAGCGACAAAATAACAAAAATCACAACAAAAAAATGTTCGTGGAAAACCAGTCAAATAACAGGTTTTGTTAGTTTTAATAACAACTTAATAATAGCGAATTTGTAAAATATTTCAATAACAAATTTTGATATAAATAAGTTATTGATAACAATAAGAAAACAAAATAAGTTATATTATCAAAATAAAAGCCATGAAGATAAAATGTCTAAAAATAATCAAGTTCTTTTTTGGTGAACTTCTTTTTTGACATTTTTTTCCAAAACGTGTAGTTCACCAGCTGATCCAAAAAGTAAAATAGCTAACACGCTATAGCACTTTCTACAAATATGCGTACTCATACCCAACTCAAACTGAAAAAAAAAGATTGACTCTGTTACAGTTTGAGTGTTATGTCAAAAATAAGAGGAAGAGAAACGGATGAGAACATAATATTTCTCATCAGTTCCTCACGAAATGCTGCGCACAACGTTAATCTTGAATGGTCTAGTTTTGACCGCAAAGCTTGTTATTGTTGTGCTATTAACGATCAAATATTTGTACAGTCTCAATAACACAATAATAACTGAACGTGTGCTAAAACAAAACATGATGTTATTGAAATGTAATTTAAAGAAAATATACCAATAGCACGATCATAACAAAATGAGATTGTCTAACAAAACATGTTATGGAACGGTAATGTTTCAATAAGTTATTAATATCAAACCATGATATAAAAACAGGTTTTGTGATTCCGTTGTTATTATTTTGATATTCTCTTCTGCTCGGGCTACCTTTAGGTGCTTAGGGGAAAATTTCTAAATTTAATTTTGCATTTTTAGTTTCAAATTCACTAGTTGTAAGAGTTTAAACGCGTTATTCGGTTTTAGAAGAGCAAAACTAAGCGAAGAAAGAAATTTACATTTCTAACCGATGCTTAATTGTATGCTGATCAATTTCGCCACAAAGTGGCATTTCCATTTTTTTGATTTTTAGAGTTGTTTAACTTAAAGTATTATTTTTTTTGAACAAAACCCTGTCACGTGGTTCCATGGAGATCCACTGGGTACTGATTTTACAGATTTTTTTTGGAAATGTTTGAATTGTCACAAATGTTATACGCAAAAGTTGTTTTAAAGTGATCAATTTGACCCCGGATTACGGTACTTAAAATAGAATCAATGAAGATATTCAAAGTATTGCTGTAAGAAATCACTAAAGTAAATTACATAAAAATTTTACAGAAGGTTCACAAGAACTTCAGAAAAATATAAGGCTTATATTATGCGCAAGAAAAAACAATAGAGACTGTTTAAAAATGATCACTTTTATTGCTATCAGGTTTAAATATGTGATTCGTAAAATGTTGGTGAGAAAAAATCGCTATCGTTTTCTCATCGGCGAGGGAAATTTAGTTCGGCGGCGTGGAAAAATATGAACAGTGGCGCGCCGGGTCAATTTAACTGGCGGTGGCGGTGTGGAAAAATCGTCGGCGATGGCGGCGCGGCGCGGCGGCGCACACGTCTAACGCATATGGCCTCCACTTTAGCATCCTATTCAACATATAATACTTTGTGTTAGCTGGGTGGCTTTTTTTTTATCCAATTTATTTATTAAAGGCTCGCTTGTTTAATTGAAAACTCTACTGAGCCGAGAGTCGCAAAGAATAATTTGTTATTCTAAAATACAATTCATGTAAAAAAAACACTAATAATGGGTCCTGCGAGCGCATTTCTTCCTCGGTGTAGATCCGGAACTAGAATCCGACCTAGTAGCGAACTGGGCACGACGCTGAGCGGCCTGTGGATTCGCCATCGCTTCCGTGATAGCCTTTGCTACTTCTTCCAATGCCTTAATACCTTCTTTCCGGCGTATCTCCTTGTCTGCATCAGCTGCGGTTTCACAAACGATTGTTTCCCATTGCTGCTCTTCCACCAGGTCCGTAGGCTGCTCCGTAATTTCTTCTTCCAGAATCTCAATAATTTCACTTTCCGCTACTGTTTCCGAAGACAATTCCTCAGTTACTTTCCCTGATACTACGGCGGCGTATGAGTGCGAACTTGATGGTTCCTGTAGTCGCTTGTTCCGAGTTACACGCTGCGGGCAAGAGTCCCGTCGGTGCCCCGTTTGTTGACACGAAAAACAAGTGTCCTTGAGTCCACTATAGAAAATCCTACCCTTCCGATTGAGTACTTCGATCGACGGCGGTATCTCCTGCTTCACGTCGATGTACACACCGCGAACACCGGTGAACATATGGTCCAGTCCCAAGTCCGCGGGGAATTTTTCGCGTATCACACGATCCACATGTCCGTACGATCCTAGCACCAGTGCAAGATTATTGTCGCTCAACTCCGGCGGCAGATCAAACACGCGAACGTATTGCATGTTGGTACCAGCGATACACATACGTACCACGATAGATTCACCATTTTTGTAGGTGAATTTTCGCGGCTCCGAGTTCCTTTTTAACGCATCCATCATTGCTTCCAGGTTAACAAACTTGACAAATAGTGACCGGTCGTTTGCTGTTTTGTATGCCGTCTCCATAAGCATTGGATCTGCATCCAACTGCTTAATGAATTGAGCAATTTCTTCCCACGACGGTCGGCGGCTGCCGGGAGGGAACCGAAATTGTGCCGTGTTTACAATGTCACTTATTTCAATTATGCGGTGCTAGCTTCGACGACACAAAAAGCACCAACTTTTCGAAGCCAAAGCGAATAAACGGGAACAAAGCGCGCTTGATAACACTGCTGAAACAACAGCGGAGGACAAAGCAAAACCGAGTAGCAAAGAGCACACAAGCATCCGTCTATACTCGACGACCGCTGCGGCAGAACTCTAGCTGGGTGGCTTGTTTGAGATTGCTGAGGGGAATTAGAGTAGGAAACCTAAGA
>NC_085137.1:140154451-140278900 GCF_035046485.1 Aedes albopictus | reverse complement strand
ATAGATAATGATTAATGTTTGGATTGGAGCGGTATCATAATCCGTTGAGTTTTCGCGTGATCTAGTTTAAGCGCAGCTATGATTCACATTTATCACTTGTTGAGTAACTTGCTTTTCAAGATTTTATTCTAATGGGGGCCAAAAAATCGGTTCCTGCTATGTTGTCGGGGTTGGTGAGGCCGTCCAATCAGTTGGTGAGTAATTCGTGTTCCTTCTGTAGGGAAAGGTGGGTTCAAAATTTCATCGTTTCCAATGATGAATAGCCTCATTTGCTATACATTCAAAGTGGGAATGACACAGAAACAATATTTGCTTGATACTTAAGCATATAGGGTATTGGTCAAGGTTGCAACCATTCATTTGCAAAAATTTACATTCATTTGCTATTATCTCAGTTCAGAAGCATGCTATCGAAAAACAATGTATGGATGAATTTAACCTTGCAGTTTTATCTGAAAGTTTGCCGAATAACATTGGGGTCGCAAACGTATACCAAAGTCGTGAGCGAGCTGTGAAGGCAACTCTCCACGCGGTGAATGTAAATTTCATTCACGCTGTGGAAAGTTGCCTTCACAGCTCGCTCGCGACTTTGGAATGCGTGTGCGACCCCAATGTTATTCGGCAAACTTTCAGATAAAACTACAAGGTTAAATTCATCCATACATTGTTTTTCGATAGCATGCTTCTGAACTGAGATAATAGTAAATGAATGTAAATCTTTGCAAATGAATGGTTGCAACCTTGGTATTGGTTCCCTCCTTAAGCATGTGGCTCCAATTTTCATCCTACGAAAAACAAAGGATTGAAGCGCTGTTTGTTTTGTTTCTTATTTTTGTATTTTTTGTTAGAAGTGAGCACCCATGAAAACAAAAAGAACGGAATCAATCGGTGCCGTAATCGCTTGTTTTCGAATAGGATGAATATGGGAGCGTGAGATTAATGATGGAACACATACCCTATATTCACGAAGATAATGCATTTTCACCGAGTTTTGGCGATTTCAAAAGTTGGTTCACGCTTTTTCGTTTACTTAATGTATGAAATGTAACACTTCAACAGACTAAACGATGGTCGTTATATTTGAATGACCCCTAACAATGTAGCGTAGCCGTCAACAACCATGCGCCTCCATGGTTTTCTCAATGTTGGAAATACTTGGCTGATAACAAAATCACCAATAAACCTCAATTTCAAGCAATAAAAACCAAAAGTTGCAAATTTTCATTCAAACATATCTTGACACCATTCACTTTGCTGGGATACGTGCCTTTAATTTTTTGGTTGGACCCGTTTACTTACTTACTTTCAGTCGGCAGGCTATTTATTGCACCCATAAATAAATAGAAACGCTCCATAGAAAATCAAAAAGCGCTCCATAAAGAATGAATATATGTTCCATGAAAATGTGCAATGTTACCCATAAATTATTGAAAACGTTCCATACTTTATGAAAAATGTACCGGTAAAACATAAAATTTTCTCATTAGAAGTGAAATTTTGCACCAACATATGATACTGAAATGCCCCATAATAAAATTCAAATGCTCCATAGAAAAATGCGAATGCTCCATAAATAATTTAAATTGTACCCATAAAAAACTGAATATTGCTCCATAGAAAAATTAAATTGCACCATAAAAAATTGAAATTGCACCATAGAAAATAAAAGAATTCTCCATAAGTATTATCAAACTGCACCATAGAAAACATGAATTGCTCCATGAAAAATTGAAAATCTTCCATAGATAGCATATTCTCATAATTTAATTCGACAGGGCTGAATTGCTTTACATTACACTGCTTTAGTGGAGCAAATATTTAAAGTTATGGAGCATTTTCAATTTTATATGGAGCAAATTGTATTTTATGTGGTGCAGTTTGATAATACTTATGGAGCATTTGTCTATTTTTTATGGTACAATTTAATTTTTCTATTGAGCAATATTGAATTTTCCATGGGTACAATTTTATTTTTTTATGGAGCATTTGCATTTTTCTATGGAGCATTTGTATTTTATTATGGAGCATTTCAGTATTATATAATGGTGCAAAATTTCACTTCTAATGAGAAAATTTTATGTTTTACCGGTACATTTTTTATAATGTATGGAACGTTTTCAATTATTTATGAGTAACATTGCACATTTTCATGGAACATATGTTCATTCTTTATGGAGTGCTTTTTGTTTTTCTATGGAGCATTTGCAATTTGATATGGTTGCAATAACCTTTTGCCCTTTCAGTCCTGGGCACCCACGGTGGTGCAGAAGGCCGAATTGAAAGATTTCCATCCTGGGCGATTGCTTGCCATCGCCTTGACCTGTGGCAAGATCAAATTTCTGTCGACTTGAGGCTGCACCGCTTTGAGCCTTTGGGTATGCCTCTGCTGCGATGTCTTGCTGGGTTCCAATCTAACGTTTGCTTGCAGATATCGTTTTCGGCCCTGCGTACAGTGTGGTCGATTCACCTCCACATTCGCTCCCGAATTTCTGTCGCTATTGGCTTTTTATGACATCGACGATGGAGTTCCACGTTGGAGATCCAAATGTGAGGCCACCATGCACGAATTATGTACCGCAGGCATCTATTGATGAAGACCTGCAGCCGTTGAGTGTTCTCCACTGATACACACCAGGTTTCACTGGCGTACAGCAGCACAGATTTCACGTTCGAGTTAAAAATTCGGATTTTAGTGCGTCGACTGATCTGGTTGTTTCTCCATACATTTCTTAAACTCGCAAAAGCAGCCCTTGCCTTCTTGATCCGTGCACCTATGTCGATGTTGGTGCCACCATCGGCCGCCATTTGGCTACCAAGATATTGAAAGCTTTCAACATTATCTACTAATTGCCCAGCTACCGTAAAGCTGGAAGGGTTGACTGAATTAGGGGAAAATTGGTAACTTTTGGATACTTGGGTGGGTTTTGCGGCAAAAATATGGATTGTTGCGATCAAGGGTGGGGAATGTCACGGAGTTTGATGAAAATAATGTCATGACATTTTTCAATTTCCACTTTTTCCGGTGCAATCCATTATGGTGGTTTAGTTAGCTATGGAAAATTAGTGATATCGTCTTACAAGGAAAAGATGAATTTTCCAATAACAAAATGACATTTTTATGACATTTCCCATCCCTGATAGCGATTTGACGCTTTTGCAAGAATTTCATAATTATAGAAGTACCTTTCAAAGGTGTAACATTGGCAACACTCCAGATTAAGTCTTTTTGAGAAACTTTGCCCTAAACGGAAAATTTCTCTCTCCAAAACTAACAAAGCAATGTGCAGCAACAGAATCATAGAATGTATTACTGGTGCAGCTCATTAACCTATACAGGGGATAGACAAAATAATCAGGACAGGCAAAATTTTCACTTTTCAAGAAATGTCAACAAGTGCATCAAATATTCTCAAATTTTCACTGTAAGTTGATCAACTATTTGTGTATCAGTGGACAAAATCAGGCTATTCTACACGAAGTTATAAAGATTCTAAAAAAGGTAGAATTATCCGATAGCCAACTTTGAGCTGTTATATCTCCGGATTCAGTAAACCGAATGCAATGAAATTTTGTCCATTTATGACTTATATAATGAGCTCTGAAAAACGTTTGACTAAACTTGAAATTTATAGCAAGAGAAAAAGTTATAGCGATTTCATTAATTTTATGATTTTTCAGTAAATTGGTCTATTTTTCATATGCATCCCATTACTTTTTTAATGAATTGCCGCCTATGGTGTTACTTTCTTTCAAAACATATCTGTATTTAAGACAATCGGAGGGAATTTAAATGAACTATAATTAGCATCTTGAATTTTGAAATGATGTTGGATTTTAAGAAAATTTGGTGTTTCATTAGAAAAATAATCTAATCGTTATAATTTTCTTCCGTGTTAGAAATTTTAAGTTATGTCAAAAGTTTTCGAAAGCTCATTATATAAGTCATAAATGGACAAAATTTCATTGCATTCGGTTCATTGAAACCGAGATATAGCAGCTCAAAGTTGGCTATCGGATAATTCTACCTTTTTTAGAATTTTTATAACTTCGTGCAGAATAGTTCGATCTTTTCCAAATTCTGTCCACTGATACACAAATAGTTGTTAAACTTACAGTGAAAATTTGGGAATATTTCATGCACTTTTCGAAAAGTTACAGCTGTTGTATATTGAGAAGGGAAAATTTTGCCTGTCCCGATCATTTTGTCTATCCCCTGTATCTGTCCAGCGTCTCATAGGAGATCCTATAAATAGGACGCCTGGCAGGTATGGGTTAATGAACTGCAAGGGGTTTAAGAGGACTTTCAGAGGGCTTACAGAGGCGATTCAATACGACGATCCCAGTTGTTCCACCCTGAAACGACCTCAGCAGGTTTTAATAGGGCTTTGAAGGCTCTCAGATAAACTTCACGGGTGTTTCAGGCGAGTTTCAGATGGCTTGGGAGTGGGGTTTTGGAGACCTATCAAGGCGTTGCAACGCGTTGCTGGGCATTTCGAGGCTTTTCAGAAGATTTCGAAAAGAAGTCAAGGGATTATTGATACATTTTACGGCGTTTTAGTGTATCAGAGTGGTTTCAAAAGCTTTTAGAGGGATTTAGAGCGCTTTTAGCTGAGCTTCATGAGTGTTTTAGGGGCGTTTCATGGGCGTTTCAGGCGGGCTTCAAGAATCTCCATCCTGATTACGCTTGATGACTTGAAAGCATGAATTTTATCCCAACACTCAAGTTATACATGTCAATCTGATTACTTGTACGCAAAAAAAATGTTCAGGAAACCTTCTATACCCATCCCCTCCTCTTATATCATTACTGTCCAATGCACACGTCTCAAACTCCTCATGATCCCTCATGATGCTTCTTGATCCGTAAAGCTACGGTCAATCTTGACCGTAATTTTATATGTTCCAACTGTTTTGAACACAATTTAGCATAACGGAGGAACGAAAACAGATTTTACCTAAATGAAGGTTCCAGTTATTCAAGGTTATAAAGAAAGGGAAGTTTAGCTAAGTAGGGAAGCTATTTCAGAACAAGGGGTGGAAAAGAGGTTGCGACCTGGGTTTCATTGATATTCCAAAAGGAATATCAGGAGGAGTGACGAATGAAGTATTAAGAAGAATTTCAGAGTATTTCGTGGAGATGGGGGTGGATAATTCAGAGGCAGTATAGGAGTTTCAGAGGCAGTACAGGAGGCGTGTAATCAGTTTCGTACCTTTTAATTCCGCCCTAATTTGCTCATCTTTTGACAGATACGAGTATTTCAACTACCACTTGTAATCTTCCTCAGTGTCAGTTATCCACAGTTATGACACTGAGGATTACACTCATTCGTGGAGGGTATTCTGCTTAGAAGGTTCGAAAAGTCGGTACAAGAGTTAGTGACGGTAGAGTACACAGCAGGCTGCACTGTTGGACCAACAAACAGAACTAGATAGGGATCCATCAAACACAACTCGTGTCTTCGTAGATGATCTTTCAGGACAGTGGATGGCATTGTAGTATAAGAAAAACTGCAGATACCTACGCAACGCGTTCGAATTCATCTTTTCCATGTGACTTTGAATTGATTGATTTGTCTTTATTAAATAGACTTTCAGCCCTTGGCTGGTTCGTCTCTTGACTTTGAATGTTGTACTCATCTAGGGTTCGCTCATAAACTAACTCCTAAGGAGGAATGAGAATGGCCAAACTGTACCGTCCATACAAATTACCAAAATGTTGTATGTATGGACAAATGTCTTACGAAGACCTTCATCGATTGCAAACTACTTCTCCCTAGACTAGAGACGGCGAAGTTTTCGACTTCCCACAATCGTTGGAGTTGCTTGTCGTCAGTGCAGATTTGAAATAGAAAAACTTCATGACGGTATCACTGTATCAGGGGAGTTTCAAAGGGTTTCATGTAGGGTTAATAGGGTTTCAGGGACATTCCAAGATATTTCAATGAAGTTTCACGATGAGTTCAGGTGGTTTGTTGTTTTGCTTTAACATTTACTGTAGTTTCAAAGCACCCCTTCGAGAAACGCCTGGAAGCTACTAAATTTATGAAATAAATACGAATCATTCTTAGTCCACCCAGTTCGTTAATAACTCGCCGCAAAAAGGGTGAAAATTATGTAATCGTCTACCTTAAGTAGATTACGGCAGTTTCCCATTCCCATGGACATGTAAGCTGCTGCGACAGCAGCGGACCCCAACTGTCAATAGGAAAAACCGCAACATGACCAAATGGCAAAAAAACAAACCTGACCACACCGCCACAACCTAATCGATTTATCACCTCGTCAATCGCATAAATAAACATGGATCTGGCAAGCTGAAAATGGCCGCGCACTACCTTCTGATACCAATAGATACCAACATGGACGGACGACGCGATGCAACGGTCGGACACTCTCCACCAGAGATCCAAGAAGTGTGCGAACTCCGCGAACTAGTCCGATTTGTGCCGGGCTTTGGAAATATGCCCCTTATTATAATCGCATATACAAAAATGTGAAACAGATAATGCTGATCTGCGCTTGTTGTCGGTTTGTTCCCATGTGAGGTTGCATAAAAATGAAACTTGTTCGCGCGGGCTGGAGTCGTAGTACCTACTCCAAGACCCAAATCAGACTCCGTGCAGAGAGCGGAGTAGGTACACATGACTCGTGTACATACCTTTGTAATGCCCTGCTCGCCCTGCTGTAAGTAATGCACACAATCAGCATCGCCACCACCGTGCGAGATGTCGATCGTGTGGATGGATGGCGGTGACGAGGCTTGAATTCAATTCGCGTTACGGTTGTTTCCAAGGCATGAGAATAATCGATTACAAAACCATAAAATTATTGCTCTTTTTCTTCGACCCTGCTGCTGCCGCAGTATACCGACGGCGACGACAACGCGATACGCGGAGATTGCAAGTAAACCATCTCAGGTTGCTCAAGTTGACGTGAGTTGTAGTTCTTGGCGGAGCGACTACGAGAGGCACATTCTTGTTCTTGTGCTGCGTGGGAGGCAATTCTTTGGTCGAGTTCTGCCTACTAAGTGGCGCAGACATCCGAAGAGTTCAAAGCCATCGATCGCGGGAGGTCGTGCCAGCAGCACTCACTCGATCCAGGCCGAATTGGCAAATATTTGAGTGATTATCATTGATGACGAGTCGAGTCAAGTCGATTACGGGAATAAATCAATCCGATAATTATGGTTCTTGGCGTTCGAATCGTGTACCTATCTAGATCGAATCTTTTTCTCCCAGGGTGGCCGTCGTCGCCGGCAGTGCGCGAGACGACACGAACAGATTGCTTCCGTTGCAGAAGCGAGACTGATGGTATCGCAATGAGGTAGATTAACATGAGGCTCATTAGTGTAGAGAGTAGTAATAAAACATCAACCCGTATTATTATGGGCTATTTAGGATTACATATAAGGAAACAAATGTGTTGAGAAATAAATATGCTCAACTTTGGGTTCACGATCAAAATTGACAAACATCATAAACATCAGCTAGAATTTAATTTTATTTGTTATTTCGAAAAGCTGGATTTATTCTTCTCTTCTTCTTTCTTGGGACGTAGAGCCAGTCCCCACTTGGACTTGGACTGCCTCGCTTCAACTTAGTGTTCTTTGAGTTATTAGTTAAAGGGCTTTCTTTGCCTGACATTGCATTAATTTGTACATTGTGAGGCAAGAACAATGATACACTATGCCCTGGGTGTCGAGAAAATTTCCCCGACCGGAACGGGAATCGAACCCACCGTCTCCGGATTGGCGATCCATACACTCAGAGCTGGATCTATGGGGGGCGGGCCGGGGGGCCAGGCACATTTTAGGGGCCCCACAAAAGCTTTTTTGGTTGCTAACATTAGCTTTATTTGTCATATTGCTCAAGTATTGTTCGAAAATAAGGAAAAACATTTTTGGTCATCTCTCCGAGGGGCCTCCACATCCCCTCGGGCCCCGGGCCCCCACAATCCTTAAACCGGGCCTGATGCACTGAAATAAATTTTGTTGTAGTTTCTACCGAATCTATGGTAAAATTAAGAACTGCACCAAAATAGTAGCATCAAGAATAGGGTGCCCCACACTTATATGAAAAACAAAAATTTCGGAAAGTGCCAAGTCTTACCTCCTGAATCAGTTGTTTTGGACTCCCAGAAGCTACGATCAAAATTTGAGCAAAATCGGTTGAGCCTAAGGGGGTGCTCAAAACGCTTCAAGTTTGTATGGGATAACTTCGCCAAATGTATGCAGATATTTTAAGTTTTAGAATTTTGTCGCTAAATGGCGCTGTAAGCGTTCAATAAATAAACCCTTTGATATTATTGTAGGTGACTATATGCCAAACAACTTTATCGAAGACCGCGAAGTGATCCAACGGCTGTGATAAAAGTTATACCTAGGCAAAGTGAGGCAAAATATTGAGATTCCATTATTGATATTATTCCTTTACATGTTTTGGAAAAACAATAAAGTTTATCCTCACTTAACCTAGGGAATAACTTTTTTCACAGACGTTGGATCACCTTGCGGTCTTCGACAGAGTTGTATAGCATATAGTCACCTACAATAATACCAAAGGGTTTGATTATTGAACGCTTACAGCGCCACCTAGCGGCAAAATTCTAAAACTTAAAATTTCTGCATACATTTGGCCAAGTTTTATCATACAAACTTCAAGCGTTTTGAGCGCCCCCTTAGGCCTTATTGATTTTGCTCAAATTTTGAACGTAGCTTCTGGGAGTCCAAAATAATTGATTTAGGAGGTAAGACTTGGCATTTTTCGAAATTTGTGTTTTCAGTCAAAGGTACGGCACGCATGGTAATATTGACAATGTTTCAGTACAATTAACATAATTTTGCATTCGGTTGAAAATCGTTGGTACAGGTTTTAGTTTTACCATGGATTCGGTAGTAACTACAGCAACATTTATTTCAGTGTAGCCTTAACCACAAGGCTAACTGGAGCTGCACCAGTATTGAGAATTTATTTTTAATTACCGTACGGGTTTGGGCCGAAGGGTCTCAGATTTTCATGAAACTTTTTCCACAGGCGCTGTTCATGGATAAAAAAAAATGAGAAAAATTCAGAGCCGTCTATTTTCCCGGAAAACTCAGGTGGATTTTTTTTGTTTTCCCCTGACACTACTTACTTAAAAAAAATCATAACTCAAGAACGAAGCATCGTAGAAACTAAGTTTTTTTTATGAAAACGAAAGCAAATTTTCTCAGGAATCCTAAAAAGTATGAACTAGAAAAAGTTTTCCACAAAATTTTCCACAGTTGAGAAAATTCGTAAAGAAAAGCCTGAAACTCGTGCCCGAACTCGTGGAAAATTTTCAAAAGCATATTTTTTTTGAAAAGGTTATTTCATAAGCTTTAATCGCTGAAATTCTTGGATTAAACTTATTTGAGTTTTTGAGTTATGGCCAATTTTGTGAAAAATTCCAAGTGTGCCATATAAGCCTTTTCTTTGAAAAATAATAACTCAAGGACGAAGCATCCTGGAAACATTTTTTTATGAAAATGAAAGCAAATTTTCTCAGGAGTCCAAAACTGTTCTTCACAAGATGGAGCTTTTTTTAAAATTTATTTGCTTCATCAAAATTTCAGCATAACAAAATATTACTACTTTTTTAGAATACCCTTGATTTTTCTTACTATCTGCCTGCCTTTCTCTGTCTATCTGTAATGCTCGCTTGCAAGTGGGTAAAAAAAGCATACAAGTGCTTACAGATCAAGTGGGGTATTGACACGTTATGTAGCGGGTTAGATTCGAGGGTCAGGGCAAAGCATTGGGGTAGAGGGTAGGGTAGAGAGTTAGAGTGAAGTGTATAGTACACCAAAACCTCCATTTAGGTAACTAGTCAGGACTGCCTAAATAGAGTTTTTACCTAAATTGATTCATTACCTAAATGGATTCAGTTCATTACAAAGAAGTTTAAGAAGGGCGAGTGACCTGGAGACTTAAAGAGGGCGCATCGCGGTGTTTCAGAGGGATTTCAAGGGAGTTGCAGGAGGAGAGGGATGTCAGAGGCGTTGCACCGGGAGGGGCTTCAGGATTATTTTCGGGGAGTTTCGAAGGGTCTCAGGTGATTTTGAAGGCATTTCAGATAGCTTCAGATGATTTTTGGCGAGTTTCAGAGGTGTTACTCAGGAGTTACGTAGGCGTTTTCGAGGGATTCTGAGAGTCTCAGGTGCGTTGCATGGGGTCCGAGGGGGTTTTAAGGGGATTCGAAGGCATTTCAGAAAGCTTCAGTGTATTTTTTGCGAGCTGTGGATGTGTTACTCAGGCGTTACGTAGGCGTTTTCGGGGGTTGCTGAAGGTCTCAGGAGCGTAACATGGAGTCCAAGGGGATTTTAGGGGGATTTCGAAGGCATTTCAGACAGCTTCAGATAATTTTTGGCGAGTTTCAGAGGTGTTACTCAGACATTACGCAGACGTTCTCGGGTGTTTCTGAGGGTCTCAGGGATATAACAGGGGGTTTTGAGAGATGTTATGGGGGGCCTACAGTTTCTGAAAATACATTTCCGATCACAGCTCTAAAGTAAGTTTCAGGGAGATATTAGCACACAAGTTATGCATATAGATTCGATAACTTATGCTCAAGAAAGTGCTTAGGAAACCTTAAACAGTCCCAAACCAAGGCCATCCCCCCTCATTGCTCCCCTCTGAGCACTCCCCAAACTCCCCTCAACACCATTTGCAGCTTGATTCCCTTAAACCAACCTTATCCATAATCTAAAACACTCCAACCGCTCTGAACACAATCAGATTCCATTTAGGTCCCGTTACTTAAATGGAGGGACCTAAATAGATTTTACCTAAATGGATTCGACCTAAATGGAGGTTTGAGTGTAGAGAGTAGGGTAGATGGTAGGATAGATGGTTAGGGTAGAGGGTACAGAAAAGGGAAAAGGATTAGAGTAGACGGTAGGGCGAACACTTTTTGCTGTTATAGCTCGATGTGATTTTGATGAGTTATTCAAAAATCTTATGAATATCGCACGAATAGCTCAAAGTGATATGATATCAGTTTTTGTTCTTGTCGAAATAGCTGAAAATTTCTACATAAGAACAAGTTCAGCTCTTCTGCACGAAATAAAACGCATACACCCATAGAGATGGCTCAATGTTAGTGAAATGCCATGTGCCCCTTTCTGAGCTGTGCAAACGAAGAACCGCATGCTCTTATTCCCATGTTGTTTACAACAGCGAGCCAAAGTTAAGTGGTAAGCATAGCCACCTGTGAATCCTAAGGTCGTAGGTTCGATGCTGGATGCTGTCATTTTTTTATTTTATTTTTTTCTGGAACAAAGTGACAAATCTTGTCTGCTATTGTTTTGATCTTGTAATATCTTAATGAGTTATTATTGAGTAGTTCACCATTTAATATTTAGCTATTATTTCTGTTCTTTTACCTCTTATATCAATCAAACCAATATCAGTTTTTGCTCTTCAGTAATTCAATCAATCATAACTGAATATGCTATTCATCAGATTTTTCCACCTACTCGGGTAGCCAGCATTTCTTAAGCGATTGTTGCTGAAATTCCTTCAAAAATTCATTCCAGGATTTCGTAAAGGATCCCTTTAGAGATTCCTGCTAGGATTCTTTCAGAGATTCCTCTCGGAAAGAAAAAATATTGATATCTGTTGAAATTTTTTAATGTAATCCTGGAGGGATTCTTTTAGATGCTTGTGTCGAAATTCCTGATGAAATTCCTTCAAAAGTTGTTCTCGAGTTTTTTTAGGGATTTCTTCAGTAAGTCCTTCCGGAATTTCTTCTATGATTCATGCTGGAATTCCTGATCAGCCTCCAGCCGTGGTTCCTCTAACGATGCACGGTAGGTATTCTCAACTGGATTTCTCCAGAAATTACTTCAGGAATTTCTGCCGGGATTCTCCTAGAGATTCTTAAATGATTCTTTCATGTATTCTTGCCGGCATTCCGTCTTGCTCGTGCTAAGATTACTTCACGTTTTCCTCATAAAAAAATCTAATGAGATTCTTTTAGGTATACCCTTTTGGGATTCAATTGGTGTTTTTCGGTGATGATTCAAAACTCATTTTTCACTCTTCTTAACGTTTCAACCTACTCTATTGCTTTCGGTCATCTTCAGAACTGTCAAATTAAATAATACAAAATACAAATCACAAACTACAAGCATCACAAACGTTCAAATTTACAATACAAACACGGTTCCGCCGGACGTTCGTTTGTCAAGGCGGCACACTTAATTCTAAAATTGTTTCGTTCTTAAGTAATATGTTCTCGTCTCTCTTGATGGCGTCGTGTTCGTCGTTGTTCGTTTTTTAATTTGTTAATCAAGCTGTTGTATGTGTTCGAACACCCGTCTACGTCACGCTGTAAATTAACCGTCGTTTCGTTGTTGATCTTTATGTGGACCACTCCAGCAAACCACTTAGGTATACGTGCAGAGATTCCTGCTGGTTTTCCTTGAAAGATTCTTCCCGGGGATTCTTTCAGGGTCCTTCTCGGCATTCCTCCCGGGATATTGACTCTCTTTTATTACGTTAATAATAGTTTGATGAAATTGGTATCTAAATTTTCAGGTTAGAGTAACCATATAACCATAGCCATGAACATTCAGTTCAAGTATCAGCAAGAAAATTGATAATAAACCACTTCAAGCATGAAATCTAACTCGTTTCGTTTCTCTCTTTTTATTGCAGGTAATCATCGTTGCAAAAATACATTGCAGATTTCGCACAAACCATGCAGTGCACTTAGTATTGATCCATCCGACTCAAGGTTAGTCTAACATTACCTGATGCGCTGTACAGACAGTAAACTCAAACAACAATGGTGGTTCATGGCAAGCAGCTGCCGAATTTGTCCAGGGTCGACTCCGGTAAATATACAACCACCAATTGACCGAAAATAACGGTCAACTATACAGTTTTTTGGTAGCGCAGTTCGTGGTGTACGGTACCGCTGCACTATCGAACCGTTACAGTTCAGGTTTTACCGGTTATTGTGAGTGCCATCATCATCAGCAGGCAGAGGGTTCAATAGATCTTGACCGCACTGTCTTGGAAAACGCTAAGTACCGTACAACGAGCTCAGCGGGTGTAATTTCAATCGAATTCGGACAAACGACCACCACTGACTGCAGTGGCACAGCTTCTGTTTCGGTTTGACTTACTTGCTGCCTTCGGACTAGACATGCGTACGAAGGTACGTCAATATTTGACCGACCGTGGTCTTAAAGTTGGGGCAAGTGACCTTTCGGGTCATAGCGTTGCTGCGTTGTTGCGTTATGCGTGGGTGAATTCGGCGATTGAACGATTTAACTGCGTGCTATTGACAAGCGTTCGGAGGGACAACCGATTTGTCAGCTCCTCGAGACGTCAAAACCTGCGGTGAAGAGTGTGTCAAGCGAATGCATGTGGGACAAGTATTCATCAATAGGGTTCTGAAGTTTGAAAGGATCAGCTGTTGTAAATATCTCGTCAACACTGTTGTACTGAATGGCTAGCTTTTTTATCTTAACAAGCTCATTTTCTAGACTGAGCTCATATAATTGACAAAACAAAATTGTCTACCTTTTCGCAAACCTTTTTTTTTTTTTTTACTTAATTTGAATCAATGTTCAACATGTTGGATCTATTTAATGATAGTAGTGGCAACGAAGTGCTAAACATTCTTTAGATACGTGTATTGTTGTTAAATACAACAACTAAGATACGAATTTAGAACCCTATTCATCGTATTGATTTAAAGCGGAATCGTGGAATTCAGCACGGCAGCAAGTTCAGTCACTACCTGTGAGACGTAGAAAATTCCCATCCATCGACATTCTCCTCAGCTAGCGCGATCATAAATCATTAGCGTGGGGTTCAGCTCTCAGCTCTCAACTGCTTCTCTCGGCTTAGTGGCATCCATCCACTTGTCATCGTTGCCAAGTCGTCGTTGCGCCGGTGAAGCCACGCGCTCGACGCACTTATTATTATGCTGGGAGCTGGCTGAAGATTTTTTCGGGTCGAAATGTACGCGCCAGCTCTGTCAATGCGAGATTAATTTATGTTGAGCTGGCTTGGAAGATATGCTGCCTTTCAAAGTTATGGAACATCTTGAAAACTTTTCGAAAAGTTTGCATTTGCTCAATATAACCCGAGAACAGCATCAGCTTTTATCCTATACACAGAAAGTAATCAAAGTGATCATATGTCTACGAAAAGCACCATAGTCCTCTCACACACGATGATTGAGCACAGACACAATCCGAGCCGACAGATTAAGAAGTGGCTCTCACGTGGTATCAAAACGATCTGCACCAAGCACTAGCAATATACCAGTTAACGACGTCACTCTAGGAGTAGCTGAGTGAGACCAGCTGATAAATGGCCAATTCAAGGCAAACAATCTCATTGAGAATCGACTCCAAGTGGACCGACTAACGCTCCATGTGTATTTGATCTAGCTGGTAGTAGAGATGACGCAGTTTTTTGTAGTTTTGCATATGAGGCACACATTTCCTAAATTGAGGAGAACGTGCCTCTGGAGTCGACCTACTGATATGAGTTACATGATTACAAAGTGCTGATAATTCATACATTTAAACCTCCATTTACGTAAAATCTATTTAGGTTCCTCCGATGTAAGGTCAAAAGATTAAGAGTATCCGAGAACTCCGAGAAGTTTAGGCTATCTGATCTACTAGCGTAATCTATTAGAGCATTATGCATACCATTCATGCCTGCACAGACCTATGCAACACAAGTGGTGAGTTATTTTTTTTGTTAGAGGACCTCCAAGAACTCCCTAGAGTTAGGTATAGGACCAACGTATTCGGTTGTCTTTATAAGCTTTATGATTAAGGTAAACTGACACATCCTCTAGCATCTATGATATATCAAGTCTAAAATTCTAAAATTGAATAGGAGTACCTGAGAACTCCCTGGAGCCATCTGATCTACAAGCGTAATCGGTGATCAATTAGAGTATTATGAATTGAAATTTGAGCTTAAACATCCTCATGTGTAGTCAAGTGGAGAGCTCATTATCAGTTTCTTGGATCTCCAAGAACTTCCTCCTAAAACGCATTGAAACGTCTTGAAAAGGTTTGAAACACCTCTTTAACCCCCATGACACCTTCGTGAAATTCATCGGAGAGCCTCTGACGCCCCCTACCCCTCTGAAACCTCCAGAAAATTTATGAAACGCATTGAAACGCCTTCTGAAAGCTCCATGAAACTTCAGCGAAATTCGCTTCACCTCTGAAGCCCCCTAAAACTGCTCTGATACCTCCTCGAACGCTCTTAAACGTATTGAAACGCTATGAAACGCCCCCGAAAGTCCCCAGCAACCTCTGTGAAACTCACTCGAGAGAGTCAAAAGTTCGCCGAAACGCCTCAGGAATGCCCTGATACTTATTGAAACGTCTTGAAACGGTTTGAAACCCATGAAACCTCGGTGAATCTCTTCTGAGAGCCTTTAAAGCCCCCTAAAACCTTACTGAAACTTCCTGAAACGCCTCTGAAATCCCTATGAAATCTATGTGAATCTCAGAGCCTTTAAAGCCCCCTAAAATCCCTATGAAACTTCCTGAAACACCCTGAAATGCTTAGAAACGCTTTGGAACGCCTCTGAAACCCTCATGAAACTCTTTGAAACTAGTCTGAGAACCTCCGAAGCCCCCAAAACGCATTAAAACGTGTCTGAAACCTCTAAAATCATCTGAGCCTTAAATACATGTGAGACCTCCTGATACACCTTGAAACGTTTTTAAACGCATTGAAACGTCTTCAAATGCACCTGAAACTCCCGAGAAGTTCACCTGAGAGCCTATGAAGCCCCCTTAAAAACACTCTGAAACCTCCTGAAACGCCCTGAAATTTCTGAAACACCAATGACTCCTCCCTTCTTCAAAACTCCCTGTACCCAGCCAACACACGATCGCACATGCTGTTGAATACTATGCTCAAGTGGTTTAACACTGGTTTTTCAACTTTCTCGCTCTAAGTGTCCAGAAGGGAACTCTTAATAAAAGGATGAAAGAGATTTTATGGGAAAGGGTTGCAAGGGGGTTGAAGAGTGGTATGAGGTGGAGGCGGATGATGATGGAAGAGGTCTGTAGGAAAGGGATGTGTGGAGGGGGGGGGGGTGTTTGGTGGAGGGGGGCGGGTTAATGGTTCATGGACCTATAGGATTTTACAACATATTAAAAGTGTAGTAGAAACAATCCATTGATTACGCTTATTGATCTTAACGCCTTTGCTCGTGGAAGTTCTTGGATGACCTAGAAGATCTTTGGCAATTATTTCTGAACAGAACTATACTCCCTGGACCTGTAGGACGCTACACTGTATCAGTAATATGGGACAAAACCATTGATAACGCTTGTAGATCTTCAGGGCTTTACTCGTAGAAGTTCTTGGAAGACCTAGCACATCTTTGAAATTAGTTCCTTACAAAAAACGGTTCATGGGCCTGTACGATGTTACGACGTATTAGAAATATGGAAACAATCCATTGATTACGCTTATACTGCCGTTCTACGCCCAATTGTCCCATGTTGTATGGGAATCCCATATAACATGGGACAACTATGCGTAGAACGGCAGTATAGATCTTAAGGCCTTTACTCGTGGAAGTTCTTGGAGGACCTAGAACATCTATGGAAATTAGTTCCTTACAAAAAATGGTTCATACACCTGTAGGATGTTACAACGTTTTAGAAATGTAGCAACAATCCATTGATTACGCTTGTTGATCTTAAGGCCTTTACTCGTAAAAGTTCTTAGTGGACCTAGAAGATCTTTGACAATTATTTATGAACAGAAGTATGCTCCCTGGACCTGTAGGACGCTCCTTCTATCAGTAATGTGGCACAAAACCATTGATAACGCTTGTAGATCTACAGGTCTTTACTCGTGGATGTTCTTGGAAGACCTAGAACATCTTTGGAAATTAGTTCCTTACAGAAAAATGGTTCATGGACCTGTAGGATGTTACAACGCATCAGTTATGTAACAGCAAACCATTGATTACGCTCGTAGATCTTAAGGACTTTACTCTTGGGAGTTCTTGGAGGACCTAGATTATCTTTGGAAAGTAGTTCTCCACAGAACCATGATTCCAAGCTTTCCACAGAACATTCTTGATTCCAAGCTTTCCTGGACACCTCACATTGAGTTCAGAATCAAGAAAGCTTGTATGGCCTTCGGGCAATGCCGGCGTACTTTTGGTACAACTTGGGGTCTAAAACCCAAGTATATCAAATGGATTTACACAACTGTGGTTCGTCCAATATTGGCTTATGGGTGTCTTGTGTGGTGGCAAAAGGGTGAAGTGAGAACGGTCCAATCAAAATTAGGCCATCTCCAAAGGATGTGCTTAATGGCGATGTCTGGAGCGTTCTCTTCAACTCCTACGGCAGCGCTAGAAGTTCTCTTTGACATTGCCCCACTACACATTCATCTCAAACAAGAAGCCCTTTCTTGCACTTACCGGTTACGGGTACTCGGTCTACTAGAGGAAACTCCTGTGAACCGCAGTTCAACACACACCTCGTTGTTTCCACTTTTAGTGAATTGGGACAAAATTGTCCTTGCTCCAAGCGATCTTACAATTGCTTGTAATTTTCCATATATGACATCTGGTTATCTGGAAAGAAGTATTTCAGACGGCATCGTATGTTACACTGATGGCTCCCTTCTCGAAGGTGCTGGTGCAGGTGCTGGTGTTTATTCTCGTGAGCTAAGACCAAGCCCACCCGTGGGCTTAATACTACACACGCAACAGCTACGATTTTTAATTTCGTTATCAACCCATTTTCGCACCGGTCGTTCGTTTCCATGTGAGTAAAATAATGATCGGTCGCCTTTGCGCACCGGTGGTCTCTACCCAAGTAACAATTATACTTTTGTGGTAATCCTGAAGTAATTTCTAAGATTGAATAATAAAACTTAGCAATAAAGCTCTTTGTTCTGCAAATCCGAGATAAAATAGGTATAAACTATCCATAAGACTAATCTGGCCCACTCTTCAGGAGATCTTCAAGACTGGTTTTGAAGACTGCTTTGAAACTAGTTGTATTTATGTACTAACACTGATGGTTGATTATAAGAACTTCATAAAACTTTAACAAGAATAGCTTGAAGCATGTTGATCTTTTAGCTGTCTTTCTCAAAAATGCTAATAGTGCATGATAAATGAAATCTTTTACCTCAGCATTATGAAGATGCGAACTAGTTTTGTTTCATGGATGAAATGTTAATTGAACTGCGAATTAATTTTCATCAAATTGAAATGACTAATGCATTAAAATTGCCTGACAGATCATTGATGACAGGGAATCCAAATTTTCCGTGCCATACCCACTTTGTCGTTGATATGCCACCCAAAACATACGAAAATAACAAAGCGCCTCAAAAATAATATCATTCATTAATATACGAAGACATAAATTTCCTGTAAAAACAAAAGGCTACGCCACTTTTTCAATTCTTTCTAAACATGGCTGCCGTTCCAAGCGAACAAAACTCATGCAGCCGCCATCAATTGTTATTACCTTTAATCCAAACCACCTCAAAAAAATGATGGAACCAAGTCGCCTTGCATGAAATCTACAGCATTTATTGAAGATTGTTTTTACTGGTGATGATCTTAAGGCAGATTTGTTCGTCTTAAATGAAACTTATTCGTTTTATTCAAGAGTAACAGCCTTTGACAATTGTTTGTTTACCTTTTTGGAGCTAGAAAGTTGTTTCTGTACATTTTGCTTCAGGAAGTGCCAATTCTTTTATAGTTTCGTCTATTTAATAAGTGCATTTCGAAAACTTACTAGTATTGCACTATTTAGCATAAGCACGAGAAGAGTCACAGTAAGTACCCATATCATTTTCGATTCCAGCTGCTGTGGCCTGTGTGAGTAACTGGCTGAAGGTTGGACGACCTCAGCATGCTACTCGCATTTTTAATTGGCTATAAAATGAATATTTCGTCGATATGATTACTTTTGAGCACCAAAACGGCAAAATTAACAGTGAGCAAAAATGTTTGAGTGTTTATATTTGCATAAAAAAGCCAATTCATTGCATAAAATATTATTTGAATTAATAAGATTTTATTATTCCGCATAGTTCTTGTTCCAGACTAGTGGCTCTAGCTCAAGAATTGAAAGCTTTAAGAAGTTTTTAACCCACGAGCGATCGCGCTGTTGTATTTTGTACAACACGTTGAAAAAATCTCGCTTTTTGTACACAGCATTAGCGTGGTGCTGATGCAGGTAGTCAACCGCGCGAGTTACGGAAGGTTAAAGGAGAATAACTCAGATGAATTGTACTTGAATAAACGAAACATAAACTTTTAATAAAGTTTGTTGATGTTATGTGTTGAAAATATCTTCAAATAAGTCTTAAAACTTATTATAAGATCAAATGCCTTAGGGAATCAAGTTGTTTTATGCGCAATTTTCAAAATAACCTTGAAGAAAACTTAAAAACCGCATACGAACGGAGATTATTTTCTCTTGATAAAAACAGCTATAAATGTTTCATGAATTCTTCATGCTATGATAAAACTTCCATAAAAATAAACAAATCTAAAAGGAATTTAAATTGTTACTTGGGTATTCTCTCCGTACCATCGGTTTTTTGCACTTCTGTAAATCATCGCCATATTTTGTGTATTTCTATGGGGTTATTGCAAATCTTATTCAATATAATAATTTGTGCTCATATTCTGAAAGATGGGGTTTTGGATAAGACTGAAAACTGTTAGTAAAAATTGAATTCAAATAAATAATTCCCTTGGAGATTTGTACCAGTTTTGGTGCGTTTAAAGATATCATTTTCTCAATAATTTATGATTGTATTTAATCCCGGAATTCAAGCAATCTTTTTTTAAATTATATGTTTGTTGCTTACTGTATGACTTGTAGGTTGAATTTTTATCTAAAATAATATCCATCTCTTCAATATTCATGTTGCCTTTCTCGCAAGAAATTAATCTGAATTTGAGATTATGAGCATCTTTTTTAATAATTAGGTTTATTGAATAATTACATCCCTTGCATTTCCAACACATTTATAACGTAGTTGTCTCCTTTACAACTTTGCGTAGGTCAAGATTCTTGAATCCTGGTCATAGTAGAAGCTGTCTTCCAACAGTCTGCGATAAGTTTGCGCAACCTTTTTTCATTAACGTGTATTTCAACATCAGCTATTTCTATACTCAGTCACAACCTTTTAGTTACAAAGCATCACTCGCAAATCTTAATATACATTGCGATCTTTTGGATGCTGGTATATGAATATTTTGTTGGAAGCAGATTCTATGCGCTTAAAGTAGACTGCGTATTTGTCAAAGTACATAATGAGCCCACTCTCCTTTTTGGCACTTCATACAACAATTGTTGTATTTTAACATCCAACGCCTTGCTTTTTCTATAACGAGGAACCTATAATATGGCAGTCCTGCACACCGCCTATTTTAATTGGTGAAACTTGGCAGCTCGACTACATTTTTTAAGATTTTTATCGGTATGATTTAGTTTTAACAAAAAGAAATAACTGTAGTGTTTCTATGATATCTGAGTTGAGTTAGGTACAGTCAATGCATCTTTGAAAAATCGTAACTACTCTTATCTAATCTCATACATACGCGGAATCACCCTGGAAAGCAATCGTGTTACTTTTCTTGTCCATACTGATGCTTGCAGCATATCAGAGATATGACACATGCATCGAAGCGGCCTGGTCTACTGCGTTGTATTTACGCGCAAAGATGATTCTTCGAAATACTTGGAGTACAGAATATTTTATTTCGGCAAGGTACTTCTCGAATTTACAGGGGAGGAAGGATGCGTGGACGATGAAGTTACCCATTTCGCACACTTTCTTCCTAATGTCTCGTTTATTTAATTTATATTTTTAAATTTATATTTAAAAAACCACCCACTAACGACCACCATTTTCAAAAACAGCAATCAAACCAAAACTCTTTTGCCTTTTTGAAATATACACGACAAAACGAAACGCGAGGCACAGCTCTTTCAAAGCGGAGGATCTCAGCCCGGAAAGTGAAGAAAGAAAACCTTGTGGTCACTTTTTACCGTCAAATAGTTTCTTTTCGGGTTAGAAAATACGCACATCTTCTCACCGGAATCTGCGTCGGATGACGATAATTTTGAAACTTGTCGGAACGAACTTCGCGAGTTATTTATTTGGACATTTTTCTAAATGTGCGAAACTAAGCTTTACTTGCTGCGTAGAAAACCCGGCTCAAACATGTACGTGTTAAAACAGCAAAACTCACTGAATCACTATACATTTCTTCAAATATTAGTTTCGAAACGATCGGCCGAATCAAAAACTAAAGGTGAGATTATGAGCAATCGTAACTATTTTTAAGAGAAAATCAATACATTTTCGATATGCATGATCCTAAAATTGGCGAAGAAGCGAAAACTTTATTCATAACATACTTAAGCAAAGCTTGTCAATTTAAACCTATTATTTTTCTGCGTTTGTATTGTCACTCTATCACAATTCTATGTCAGACAATTTGTTGTGTTATTCGTGTAACAATCTATGATATTGATTGGTTGAAAATTTCAAATATATGATGCAAACTAAAATAAATTCCTACCTATACAAAACAAGAAAATCATTCTCTAGAAACTATATACCGGGCAACAAATCCATACTCATGTTCTTTCGTCTCCTCTTTACGCTACCCAGAGAGCTAAACGCGAGAGAGCGCACGAGCCTACGGATAGAGACCGTACTTTGCGTGTCTCTATATTCTAAGCCCTGCTACGAACCGTACGTAAACTTTTCGCTTTCGAGCACTACTTAGCAACGACCGGTGCGGTTCGCTTCTTTGTTCGGGGTTCTACTTAACGTTAAAACGCTTGATTGAGCCCATGAGTGGGCTTGGTCTAAGGCTGTATCAGTCTTATTCACTTGGTAGACACTGCACCGTTTTTCAGGCCGAAATCTTTGCTCTTATGTGCGGAGTGCAATCAGCACTTCAGCAGCACGTAATGGGCAAAGTAATATACTTCTGTTCAGATAGCCAGGCTGCTATTAAAGCACTTGCTTCGGCCAACTCCAGGTCGAAGATAGTTATCGCTTGTCGAACTCAAATCGAGGAGCTAAATTCAGCAAACGCTGTTCACCTTCTATGGGTACCTAGTCATTCTTCCACCGCTGGAAATGAATTGGCTAATGAGTTAGCTCGCTCTGGAGCATCACATGACTTCATTGGCCCTGAGCCAGCTATTCCGATATCGAAGTGTTGGATTAAGCTTCAGATTCACACCTGGGCTGTCACTCAACACAGACAATATTGGAATAGTTTGGAGTCATGTCGTCAAACCAAATTGTATAGTGCTGAGCCATCTCTACGGGTGGCGAAGTATCTAACTAATCTGTCTAAGCAGAATTGCAGCATGTTGGTCAAAGCATTGACTGGCCACTGCCGACTCAGCTATCACATGGCGAATATTCAGCAAGCTGATGCATTTGCCTGTGATAGCTGTGAATCCGATTATGGAACTTCGTATCATTTGATATGTAACTGTTCAGTTTTCGCGCAACTGCGGTTCCGAGTATTCGGTAAACACTTATTAAGTGAAACTGACTTCAGAAACCTGAATCTTCAGGATATTCTGTTGTTCTTAACCCGCTGTGGTAAAGAGCTATAGGCTCCCTTTCGCTTTATGCGTTATTACAGTGCCCTTTTCAGGGCGCTGTTTGAACCCATTGTGGTACGCTTGTGCGTTAGTACCCTCTTCCAGGGTATTTTTCCTATTTCCCTACCTGTTTCTATCCCCATCCAAATCCTTTTTCCTTCCTTTTCCCTCAGGTAGATGATGAAATAGGCTGTTATTTTGGCGATGGCACAAATGTCCCAAATGGAGGATAACGTGCCTCTGGAGCCGGCCTTCTGATACCATGCTTCATGGATCTGTATCATGTTGCATCGTACCTAAACTCGCGGAAGTTTATGGATTCTCTTCAGTACAATGCTTAATGGACCTCTGGGATGTTTCAACGTATCGGTAATGTAGCAAGAAACCGTTCCCAGCTAACACAAAGTCTGATATGATGTTGATGTAGATCATCAGGTCTTTACTCGCGAAAGTTCTTGGGTGTCCTAGAACATCTCTCTCTACACCACCTTGCTTTATGAACCTGTGGGGTGTTGGCAGTCTTCTTAATCCTTCGCTTCGTCCGTCTAAACAGTTCTTAACACCCCAAAATATCCTCTGCGATCTTGCTTGGGAACAATATGCACTCTGCTCCCCATAACCCATCCCTTGTCGCCTTCCCCACTGTAACAATAACTTTTATTAGATTTCAAATTGTCTTAAATTATAACTTCTTATTATCTCTTGATATAAAGCAAACAGAGCAACTACAAAGGCGACCGCATGCTTTCCGGTTCAGGCCCACACTGCCTGCAAAACTGTTGATCGCAATCCATCCTTCAGCCACCGTTCGTTACATCCTCCCCTCCAGAATGGTCAGTTATCGATGCTGATGCTGACCTTTCTTCGCAGTAGTCCTTAGGATTGTGGTTCTTGTGCAGTTCGTTTTGCAAATCAGCGTGGCGGTCTTCTTCAACCAACATTTCATAGCCCTGTTCCACATTTCTAATCCAGTCAAACTTCTCTTGAACGTGTCGTTGAAAATGGAACTTGATATAATTGTTGAATTCAGCTTCAATTGGTGGTAACGACAAGTACTTGCAATTGTACAGCATTCTTGCATAGTACGAGCTCATTCTGGATCGTTTTCCTTTTTGAACGTAACTTCCACAGTTCCGCAGCTCCTTTACAAATATTCGTTGAGATTTGCATCCCCAAAATCTCCTCAAAAAACAGTCCTTGAAACAAGCCCACGAATCAAACCTGTATGCGAAAGTGCGATACATCAATTTCGGTTCAGCAGATAGGCAGTCATACACAGCTTGTACCCAATACTGATCGGATGATATTCCTCGGTTTTGCACAAATTGCTCAAATTTTTGTATAAATTCAGCAGCAGTGTAGAACTGAGATCGACCGTCGTACCTTGGTTTTTGAATGCTTGATAGAACATTCGATTGAAATTGAACATTGTTTAAGTTTCTTCCACTTATTCCCGTAGCAGTTGGAACAGCGTCCGAAACTGGCTCACTCGTCGTCGTCACATTTTGTGTTCCTATAGCTGGAGCTGAGCAGGTAGAGGTTTCGAGTGATGATTCCACTGGCTTTGCACAAACAGTAAATGTATTCGGTATTGGATCGACTTCTACTGATGTAAGGGTTTGTATAGTACTGATGTTGAATATAGACGATATGATGGACTGTAGCGTTGTTATGGCAGCTTCCAGGCTAAGAAGGCGCTGCTCAATGTTGCTCAATGTCGACATCTCTTATCCACTTTAGTATTATTCACATACGGGATCCCGGTTGAGCCCCCAAGTTGTAACAATAACTTTTATTAGATTTCAAATTGTCTTAAATTATAACTTCTTATTATCTCTTGATATAAAGCAAACAGAGCAACTACAAAGGCGACCGCATGCTTTCCGGTTCAGGCCCACACTGCCTGCAAAACTGTTGATCGCAATCCATCCTTCAGCCACTGTTCGTTACACCACTAACCCCTAGACTAACTACTACCCCCTCCCTTTCCTCTTTAACTCTCTAAAGCAGTCCTTGGATATCAGAATGTAAGGAAATTTTAAATATTTTAAGATTTCTCTAAGTTTTTTTTACACGGGTTCCCGAATTAGCACGGTATTTTTTTACACGCTCTCTCAAATTAACACGGTTTCGCGAACATGACCTCCACTTTAGCATCCTCTTTTGCATCATATACGACTTTGTGCTGACTGGGTAAGCCTCCCTCTTCACATCTGTAAGCCTTGACCCCCCTCCCTTTTGCATCTGCACGTCATTTGCTCTTCTCAAACTTCTTCCCAACCTTGCCTGGTAACACAAATGTTCTAGAAAAGTAATGTCGTGGCCGTGCGATTGACGGCGGCAGCCGTTCAGGCGTTTCGTTAGCCACGTAGTGTGGGTTAGATTCCCGCTCCAGTCGGGGAAAACTTCTCCACTGGGCCACTGGATGTTTCGTGTTACCGAAGGCTACCCCTCTCTTTCTTATAATGCTAAGTCTTTTTGAATGGCCCCTTACCCGATGTGATTCCAACAGTTGTCCAACATTCGGTAATATTTACACTAGATAGACTCGACATCCACTAATTTATCGGTCTGGCGGAATTTTTCGGGGATTTTCGTGCCCAGCTAGTCATTTAAGTGACAATTCCTTCAAATAACAAGGAAGCGCTTCTCATTTAGAGAGTGCTCTTGTTGACTGATATCGTTTTTAACATATCTGAAGGCGAAAATGTTTGAAAAGATTTGTTTGTTACCGTTCAAAAGAATAAGATGAATTTGCAACACTGTTCCAATAGAGTTTCAAGGGGTTTCAGGGGGTACCAAAAGATCTCAGGGGTGTTTCATGGAGATCCCATGGAGTTTTAGAAAGTACCATGAGTCTTAGAAGGTCTTGGAGCTCCGTGGGATATCAGTCACGCGTCATGGGCGTTTCAGCGGATTCCAGAGGATTCCAGGAGTCCTAAGGGACGCTTCAAGGGATTTCAGGGGCGTTACAGGGGGTCTCAAGGGTGTTTCAAAGGGTCTCAGGATAGTTCTGGGGTATTCTAGGGGTGTCAGAGGGGTACTTCAGGGGATCTCAGGGGCATTGCAGGGAGTGTCAGGGGCATTCTAGGGGGTATCAAGGGCATTTCAGTGGATCTCCTGAGGTTTAAAGATGGTACCTAGAGGTCTCCCGAGCGTTTCCGGAGATCTCAGGGTGTATCTGGGAGTCTCAAGGCTATTGTACTTAGGAGATATTTGGGGTTTTCCGAGACGTCTTGCGGAGTTTCAGGGGGTTACATTGCATCTCTGGGGCGCTTCATTCTTTTGAAACGCTCCTGAAATCATATAATCCCTAGAGACGTCTCTGAAATGCCTGAAAATACCCCTAAACCGCCATGAGCCCTATGGAACCGCTCTCAAATCTTCCCTAAACCCCTAGGAACACTCTTAAAAGGTTCCTGAACACACCTCAACACCCCCTCTCTCAAGAAACTATCCTGAAAAACGTCCCTGAAATGATATTAAACGCCCCTAATTACTCTCGGAGCACCCTTCAAATGTTCCTGAAACACTCTGAAATGCCTTGAAACTACCATAACACCACTAACACCCTTGTAGTGCTCTTTAATCCCTTTTTCCAAGTGTTATTATATGTAGTTTTTTTTCTACGTTTTTCTGTAGTTTTGGTGCTGAACAGCATAAAAAGAATGGAATATGATGCAGAATTTTTTTCTGGATATCCTAGGGCATCCAAATTGTTCTTGAGTTAAGATTGAAATCTACAGGTGTAACAGTTACTTTTTTATTATACAAAGCCATGATTTGTAATCTGTATGTTCATTATACGAAGCCACGTTTCGTGATCTATCGTGTCCAGGAAATCTTCTGAATGTTCAATGCACATCATCAGACCAGCTGGGGTCATCTTAACTTTTATAATGTTTAAAATCTAGCATCTACAGCAATTGTAGTTTCTGTTTTGGCTATACAGAGTTACACTTCCCTCCGGCTTCAAAGGGTTGAGGAGCTCCAAAGGATCTGAGTCATGCTTCAGGGGCATTTTGAGGGTCTCAAGCGCGCTTCAGAAGCGTTTCAGGAGATTTAAGGAGTCTCAGGGGCGTTGGTATCAGGGGTGTTTCAGAGAGTCTCGGGGTATTCCAGGGACATTCCCAGGGGATCACAGAGATGTTACAGGGGGTCACACCCAAGCACCACACATGTTACAAACGAGTCACGCAGTGAATTATCTTAACATGGGGTTTGAATAACATAACTATAGCTCATTTAGAACCTTGTTTGTAACCAAAAAAAACTGCAATGCGTGATTCTTCTGTGACATGTGTGCTGCTTGGGCAGAGGCGTTACAGCTTTTGTCAGGGACATCCCAGAGGATATCAGGAGCATTTCAGTGGATCTCAGTAGGTTCTAAGGGGGTACCTTAAGGTCTCACTAGCGTGGCAGACAACTAAACGTTCCATAATAAATACAAAATTTCCCATAAATAATTCGAAAAGTCCCAGTGAAGAAACAGGGATGTAAGCAGTAATAAATAACAAAAGTTCCATAAACAAATTAAAAAATGCATAAATAAATCAAAAGTTTCCATAAATAATTGATTTTTGAGCAATTAAAAACGCCAAAAATGCAATGAATAAATCAAATGTTGCAATAAAAAAAAGCCTTTTTTTGTTTATAGCACTTTTTGAATTATTTATTGCTTTTTACGATATCTTTTTATAGTGAATTTTCTAATTTATTATGGAAAAATCGGATTTATTTATGGAAAATTCAAAGTTTTTTGGAGGGAAAATTGGCTTTTTTATCGCAACAGTTGAATTATTCATTGCATTTTTGACGTTTTTAATTGCTCAAAAATCTATTATTTATGGAAAACTTTGATTTACTTATGCATTTTTTTATTTGTTTATGGAAATTTTATTATTTATTACAGCTTACACCCCTGTTTCTTCACTGGGACTTTTGGAATTATTTATGAAAAATGATCACTTTCTTATTAGTGATTTATATTTTAGCCCACTAGCGTTTCAGGGGATCTTAGAGTGTACCTGGGAGTCTCAGGGCCATTTCAGGAGGTCTTACGGGTTTTCCAGTGTCACGGAGTTTAAGGGGGTTCCATTGAATCTCTGGGCGCTTCATGTCATTAAAACGGTCCAGAAATCTTGAAACCCCTAGAAATGCCCATGAAAAACCTTGAAACATCCCTAAATCTTAATCTATTTTAAAAGGTTCCCAAATCCATCTCATCACCCCCTCCTCCCAGTAACGGTCTTGAAAAACATTATATCGTCCCTGAAATGCTATCAAACGCCCGTAAGGCCCTGAAGGCCCGTAAAATATTTTTGATACTTTTTGGAACGCTCTTAAAAAGTTTTCCAAAACCCCTGAAACCTCCTTCTTAAGCCTCTTGGATCCCCCTTTTTGGGCGCTCTGGGATCTTCCTGGACTCCTGGACATCTCAAATGCACAGGAGTCATAAAAAGAGGTTCCAGTGTATAGCATGAGATCACTAGTAACGCTTCTGACGCATACTCAAAGGAGCTCTTGGAGACCCAGTTCCGTATAGTAATTATAAACCTAAATATATGCTTCGAAATGGCATAATCCAGACCCACTCTATTCGATTGTGAATGATTTGCAGGTTGCACAAGTTCCAAGTTCCATTCTTCAAGTTATCAAAACCATTGCATAAATGCTAAGAGTTTTGACTTTTCTGCTACAAATGCCAGGTCATTAGACCTTTAAAGAACATGCAGCCAAAATAGCAAAGCCAGTCGATTGATAGCTCCCAAAATAAAATTTATAGTTCATTGCCTCATTAGACCATAACCTGTCGAGTCGACGATAGAAAGGAGAGTCTCCCACAAACCGAAAGAAAAAAAAAACCTCTCGCAACCTTAATAACCCGATAACCCAATGGCACACTGAACTAAGGAAGAAAGAAATATCGTTTATCGTTAACCCAAATTTGGCGGCCAGGGGTTGCCCAGCGCCCAGTCAGAGTGAGTGGGGACAATCAAACCGCAATCGGGTGTGATGAATATGTTTGCTGCTGATTCGACGGCTTCAACACAGTTATTCAACACACACTCCAGCCAGCCAGACAGACGGCCAACCAGCGCAGCGCTCATTATACTCGACCACAACGACCTGCCGAACGATTTGACACTCTCTTCACACGATGGCGACGATCCCCAGCATCATTTGCCAATCAAATCGCTAATAAGCGATGCATCGCTAAGTAGCTTCTGCGGGTTTTCAAGTTTGTGACCTGTTGAACCGGCGCGAAGTCGATGACATCGCACCGGTCGGTGGCGGCTGCAGTGACAATGGCTCAAGAAGATTTGATTCACAACAGCTGAGAAGAGTTTTGAAAATACACACTGGTTAGAGTGGTGTAGCACTATTATTTAAAGAAAAATCTTGAAATATCAAAAAGTTTTATCAGTTGCATAACTTTTATTTTAGATGACATTATATCTAACATTAAGTGTACCAGTTATGGCTATAGTACCAAATATTCGCCATAGTTGAATTTCACCCTTTAACGATGTAAATCAACAAGAAAAAAAAATTCAGAACAATATATCACGTTCACAAAAGATGGTTGTAGGTACTCATTTTAACATCACATTTTGATCAAATCATGGTAGAAATAGATCATTTTCCTTAAAATTTCGCCTTCTTTGCACCCTTTTTCACCATAGTGTACCGGTTATGGCTAATCCCATAAGAAATGCATGCAAATAGTGCGAAAAGGAACCGAAGTTAAAAAAATGTAGCCATAACTGGTACAGGGTTCCTATTATTGGCACACGCTGTAATAAAAACGAAAAGTAGTTTTGGCTTTGTTTCTATATTTTTCCTGTAAAGTATAGAAACTAAGCTATATTTTAACATATTGATGATATTCGTTGGTCTTCTTATTATTTTTGTACAAATAGTTTTCCTTGGGAAGTGCCATAATTGGTACAGGCACCCTCTATGTAGGATAATCATTTTTTGGGATATGTGTAAGATTTAAAAATGTGTAATGGATGGGCTTGGTGGTCTAATGACTACCGCATCTGATTCATAAGTATGCAGAAGGTCCTGGGTTCAATCCCTGACCCGTCCATTTCCTCCTACTTTCAATCTTTCTATTCACTTTCTCATGTATATTTATATGTTCATAGCCATCACCAGAACCTGAAACGGTTGAAAAGCCGTTTCCCTTCCTTCCAACGTTCACAGCACAGTGTCAATCTATCAGATAAGCCTACGAGTTATCCAATCAAGCGAACTGTACCGCATTCAGAATATCAAACACACAATTCTATCACCTTACGCCTGGCATCCACACACCAATGGGTGAACTCTCTGCCAACCATATCCGACCAACACCCCGACATCCGCATGATTATATTCGGTCTGATGTGGATTCACACGAATGCAATCACCACTCGCTTCCCCTTCCCCACATTGACCTGCAACCTGTCGTGGCAGGTGCCATTGTTGCCTAAAAATAGAAGATCACCAACGCTGACACACTGAAGATGTCTGCTGGTACTCAGCAGATAATCTCATTGGTTTCTTGTGTGAGTGTAGCTGGTCTGGCAATACTGGAGTAGCATCTGCGGGCGATCAATCAAGCTGTTTTTTTTTTTAGTTTTTATTTATGTGTATTTTAACTTAGATGCTAATTCTACACTCCAATCAAGCTGTGTAAGATTTAAAAGTGTGCAAGACCGCAAAATAGAAACTGTGAAAAAACATACAATATTTTGTTCGATAATTGAGATATCCTGGGTATTGAAAGCTTATGTCATTTTGGAGCGCATACACTTTTGTAGTGTAATAATTTACGTTCGTAATAAGTAGCACCGCAATCATAGGAAAAAAGCAGTACTGCTGTGGTAAAATCAAAGATAGTTATTTAAGGCTACCAAATTTCAGGGCCCCTATACTGGTGAAACCCGCATGGAAATGACTTCAAAATTTTTAATTAAATATTTTAATTATTTTAATTATTTTTTTTTTTCAGGGGAACCCCTGAATGAGTTATTATTTCACAAAACTTTTTTGCTATAATTACAGAAGAACTTGCTCGTAAAGATTCCTTTTAAAAGTTCAACAAGAATTCTTCTCAATATTCCTCTGGAAAATATTTTAAAATGTGTTCCTTACCAGGCTGTCTTGAACATAGCCATGTACTTTGTTTTCTCCACGATTATACTCCTTGATATTCCCTTTGAATGCATTCCTGTCTATGTATTTCTGTGAACATTTCTCCAGGGATTCCAAAGAGATTATTTCAAAAAATCCTCCAGGAATATTCCTTTGTTCTTCCTCCGGAGTTTTTTTTCTTCGAGATTGCTTATGCCATTTTGAAACAAGTCCACGCCCAAGTAACATTTTGATAATCAAATCTACCGTGTGTAGAATAGTTGTCCCATGTTACTTTTTGACGATTTTCACTTTTTATCATCAAAAGGTATATTTTTGCGTATACTTTCAAAATCTTCTCTCGGTTAGAATACTTTGTTCAGAAACTCCATGAAAACAACATCAAGTCAATTTGTCCCATGTTCAATTTTGCAGCATAAGGTGTCCCATCTTCATTTATTGTTTCTCAAAAGCTATCCCATGTTCAGTTTATACGCATAAAGATCTCTGAGGAAATCCTGAACATTCTCCGGAAATCCTGATATCTTTTGTGAAATTCAATATGGGACAGCTTATGATGAAAATTGGGATAGCTTATGCTGAACATCTCGCATGACATGGGACAGCTTATGCCGAGAAAATCTCGACAATTGCTAGGTTTATCGGTATTACAGTCCCACCAAAGTTTTTCTTTAAAAAATCAAAGTAAATTGAATGTTTATAAAACATTTTGTTCATACTTCAACGATAAATACCAATTTTTCTTAACGCGTTATTCTCAGGTTTTTGTTTTGGAACATGGGACAACTATGCTGCACACGGCAGAATTGGTCTTGTAGAGGTTTTGAGAACCGTAGTAAAAACCTAATACTTTTATTTTGGTTTTATGATAGATCTAAAAACCTCTCATAGTCTATTTGACTAAAAAATGTTACTTTGGCGGAGTTCTTAAGAAATTCATCTAGAGATTCTTAAGGAAATTCTCTAAAATATTGTTACAGACATACATGCATGTTATTCATCAAATATTCCTGTGGGAACTTTTTCAAGAATACTATCAGAACTTCTTCTAGGCATTTTCTCAAATATTTCTCCAGAAATTCCTCTAGAAATTCTTCTTTTAGTTTCATCAGCTTTTTTCAATCTGAAATTCCTCTAACAATTTCTTCAAAAGATGCAATTGCAACTCTTCTATTTCCACTGAGATATTGAGATTCTTCTAGAGATTGTTTAAAAAAATCGCCTAACGATTTCTTTTAGAAATTCAGAAAATTTTCCAGAAACTCTTTCAGAAATTATTGTTGAAAATTCTCTAGAGATTCATCCATGTATATTCACTATTCAGATATTCAGAAACTCTCTTCAGGCATTCATTAAAGAATTCTTCTGAAAAAATCTCAAGAGATTCTTCTAGAAGTTTCTCCAGGGGTTGCTTCTGAAGTTCCTCCATTGATTGCTTAGGATTTATTAAGACCAAAGGTCCCTTGAAGGAGTCTTCGGAAATTCTTTCAGAAATTCTTTGACGAAGAACTTACGTCTTGTTGTAAAGAGTGCCGGACAGTGGCACAGTAGATGTTCCGAGTCTTCTTTATCTGTGCCGCAAAAGCGACACATATCATCTTGAAGTTTTCCCATAAGCTTCAAGTGATATCGGCTCGGACAATGACCTGTTATAAGCCCAGTATATACGCTTAGATCTTTTTTGGAAAGATCCAGTATTTCACAAGTCTTAGAAACATTTGGAATAATAAATCGCCTTGCTTGTCTTGCAATACAAGTGTTTTTCCAATTGTTCGTCACTTTCGAATGTTCTCTTATTTTGAACTCCATTCGCAAAGCACAGGCAGATAGCCCACAAAAAGGTTCGGGCCCTATGAACTGAAGAGATGATCCAAACCTTGCTAATTCATCGGCTCTTTCATTTCCATCAATTCCACAATGGCCAGGAACCCAATATAAGTTGACCTGATTACGACAGGACAGATCTTGAAATGATTTAATGCACTCCTAAACATGTTTTGATGTACATACCGCTGACTTCAAAGCATTTAGTGCTGCATATATTTGAATGCCTATAGTTTTTTTGCAAACATATATTAGAGCATTCTAAAATTGCTTGAATTTCTGCCTGGAATACAGTTGGATACTTTCCCATGGGTATCGACAGGTTTATCCCTGGGCCAGTTACTCCTGCTCCCACTGTGTTGTTCAATTTTGAACCGTCTGTATAAAAAATAATCGATCCTGGTCGAAATTCTGGACCACCGACTCGCCACGAACTTCGATCAGGGTCATAAACTTTAAACATACGGTCAAAATTGTACTTTTTCTCCATCCAGTCTTCGTTGTTCATAACTATGGAGTTTATACCAAAAGTTTTTAGAATACTAAGATGCCCATTAAGATCACCTTCCAAGAGGTTCGTAGATCTTTTGATTCTTAGAGCGCTCTTTTCAGCTTCAAATTGTATAAATTGATGTAATGGAAGCATGTGTAATAAAGCATCCAATGCCAATGGAGGAGTGCTTCTCAATGCTCCGGTTATTGAGAGAGTCGTTAGTCTTTGTAATCTTCCTAGTTTTCTCTGAGCGACGGATTCTGTGGTTTTCTGCCACCAGACCAGTGAGGCATAGGTAATCCTGGGTCCCACGATTGCCGAAAAGATCCAATAAATCATTTTCGGTTTCAATCCCCACTGCTTACCAAATGTTTTTTTGCTTATCCAAAGAGCATTTGTCGCTTTTGTGATTATCTGCTCTAGGTGTGAATTCCAATTCAGTTTGCTGTCAAGGACTACTCCGAGGTACTTGACTGTATTTGAAAGATCTATAGATATGCCTTTCAGGTATAAATTATTTATAGAAAATTTTCTCCTCTTTGTAAATGGTACAATAGTAGTTTTTGAAGGATTTACATTCAATCTTTCCCTATCACACCACGATGAGATACAATTTAGAGCAGTTTGCATTCTGTTTGCGATGATTTGGTCATATTTCCCACGCACTATTATGACTATGTCGTCTGCGAAACCAATTATTTCAAATCCCTGTGATTCTAAGTTTTTCAGAAGATCATCAACTATCAAAGACCACAGAAGTGATAATTGAAAGGGTTACACGGAAGGTGTTTTTTCCAGCGAAGGAAATGACTTTATAAATTTAATGGGAAAACATTTTTTTCGTAGGTTCGACCTGCCACAAAAAAAGAAACAAAAATATTATATTCATTTCTAACATAATCTGTCTGAAGATACATGTTTGTTTCAAACATGGATTGCATTCGCTTCAAATGTGACGTTAGATTTGCTTCAAACAGTTTTATTTTTGTGGCCTGAAGTTATAAAAAATTAATTTGAATTAACCTCAAATATATTTGATTTTAACATTAGTTTTTTCTGCGTGATGTTTTAAAGCTGGTTACACAGATCAATAATGTTCTTTTCAACTTGATATATAGCCTTGTATATAGCCATACATGTATTGCTGACTTAAGAGGTCAAACAAGCCATATTTCAGTTCACTAATCAGCTGTGATTCTTTTCAGCCTCTGACACCACTTACCAGCCAATGTTCAGCTATTACTCACACTATTTGGCGTTCATTGTAATTGGGTCATGAATATGTTTACAGATATCTTCTTGGAATCTCCAAAAGTATCACCAGGAACTTTTAGGAGATTCCTTCAGACAATCCTCCATGGGTGTGTTTAGATCTTTCTTTAGGGATTCTTTCTATAATTCTTCGACTACTTATTTGTGCAATTACTGGAAGAACTTCAGAAGAATCTGTACCTGGAACAATTTCCGCATGTAATCCCAGGATATATTTCTGGCAGAACCGTGGAAGCATTTAAAAAAAACCATGAAGGATATTTTGCAGGAATCCCTGAAGAAATTTTATCACGGAAAAAGTCGTTCTTCATTGGAGAATTCTTGAAGAAATCCCTGCTATATCGCTTAAAATCAGAACATGTCTCTGATAATATCTCGGAAGAAATCTCTGTAATTTCAAAAGGAATCCGAGTAAAATTTCTGAAAAAATCTCTGAAGCAATTGCTGAAGAAAGCTTCGGTAGAATCCGTATAAAAATCTTAGAAAGTATTCTTGAATAAATCTCAAGAGGAATATTCAGGGCCGGATTTAAGGGGTCCGGGGGCCAGGGCTCCGGGTCCCAACATTTTAGGGGCCCCCACAAAATCCATCTTTGGTTGCTACACATTAACTTTATTTATCATATTGCTCACATACTGTTCGAAATTGATTTCTCTTGGGATTCCTTCAGGAATTCCTCCTGAAATTCCTTCAGGATTTCCTCTGGGGATTCTTTCAGGAATTCCACCTGGCATTCTTTAGGGAATTTCCTCTTGGGATTCCTTCAGGAATTCCTGCTGGGATGCCTCCAGGAAATTCTCCTGGGATTGCTTCAGGAATTTCTCCTGGGATTCCTTTAGAAATTCCTCCTACGATTCCTTCAGGAACTCCTCCTCTAGGAACTCTTTCCAGAATTCCTTCTCGAATTCATCCAAGTGTTCCTTCCCGTATTCCTCCTGGTATTCCTGAAGGAATTCCTCCTGAGATTCCCTCAGCATTTTCTTATAGGATACCTTCAATAATTCTTCCTTGAATTCCTTCATCGCATTTGTACCTCCGAGGGCCCTCCATATCCACTTGGGCCCCGGGTCCCCACAATTCTTAATCCGGGCCTGGGAATATCTAAAGAAATCCTAGGGAAGTTCTTGTAAGAATAAGGTGTAGTTATTCAAGAATTATCTCGGAAAAAGCCATGAGAAACTCCTTGGAAAGCCCTTGGTGCTAAAAAAGTTTTCAGCCTACAAGAACTCTTGGAGAAATTTTAGAAGAAATTCTCGAGGAAATATCTTAAGGAAGCCCTGGAGAAATTTCTTGAAGAGTCCTTGGAAGAATTTCTGAAGAAGCTGATGGAAAAGTTTCTGATAAAAAGCTTGGTAGATTCATGATAAACTTTTTGGAGTAATTTTTTAGGGAATTCATGAAGAAGTTTTGGAAGATATCCATAAAAGCATTAATGAAGGATTTCTTGAACAAATTCATAGAGGAATTTCATAAAGAATTAATTTATGAAGGATTCTCCTGGGATTTTTTTGCAATAAATCTATGGAAGAATTTCTGGGGGAAACTTTGAAAAATTTTCGAAGGAGACTGTGAAAGATTTTCTACAAAATTCTTGGAGAAATTTCTAAAGGTAGTCTGAATATTTGACTCGACTCGAGTCAAGTACAAGACACTGAAGACGACCTTACAGTTGAGGTCGAAATACGTATCTGTCAAAGGATGCAAATTCTTAGTACAGTACTTAACGCGATTTTCTTTTTATTTACAGATATTCCCCTAACAAGCCCAGGTTAATCATCATCTGAATATTTGATTTTTGAAGAAATTCTAAAGAATCCGTGGATGATTTCTTGAAATTATTCTTGCATATTTTTTTAAGATAGATTTCTTCTGAGGAGATCCATTTAAGCTTCTCTAGAAGAATTCTTAGAAACTGTTCGGAGGATCCTCTAGAGGAAATTCTTGACATTTTTTTAAGCAATCTATAGGAGATGTTCTGTAAGAACTTTATAAAGGAATCCGTGAAAGACTTTCTGAAGAGAGTTCTTGCAGAATTTTCTAAATTCCACATGGTGTGATTTTGTATACGAGTTTTTAAATTATTTTCTGGGGTAATCTTTAGAAAACTTTGAGAAAAATACAAAAGGAAACTATGAATATTCTATAGGAATCATTGAAAGAATTCCTGAAGGAATTGTCGGAAACATCTCCATCTTTCTTCCTAGATAAATAAAAAAAAATCTTAGAAGATTTTTTGAACGGATCGATAGCGGAATTTCTGAAGATATTCTTAGATAGTTATCTAAGAAATCCTTGATAACATTCTAGAGAAATGTCTCAATTTCTGAAGGGTTGTTTTAAGGGTAAGGGTTTTCAAAATAATCTCTTAGGAAATTTCGTAGGAATAACTGGTGAAATATCTGAATTAATACCTGTAAGGAACTAAAGAAATCCTTGAAGAAAAATTTCGGCTGATTTTTTTTATTGATTTTTGAAAGAGCCCGTAGTGAAATCTCCGGTCAAGTCTTTGGGTCATCATTGAATGAATTTCTGCAGAAATTCCGGAACGATTTTCTTAAAGAATCCCTGTTTTTATTTGAAGGAACCTCTGAAAGAAGTTTCAAAATCATAGTTCCTTTTCTGCGCATGTGTGAGCGCACGAAAAAACGGGAAACTCACTAAGGGGCCGTTCATAAACCACGTAGACTTTTTGGGGGGAGGGGGGGTCTACTCAAAATCTACGCTCCATACAAATTTTAAAATTTTTGTATGGACGAAAGTCTTCGAGGGGGGAGGGGGATGGGAGGTCTGAGATTGCAAAATTTTGGTCTACGTGGTTTATGAACAGCCCCAAAGGTGTTTTTCTATCAAGCTATACGAGGGTGCAAAAAATCGTAGGCGGTTGGCTTACATTTCGGAAAATTTCAAAACAAAAGAAGGCAAAAAGCGCAGTATTCAGTGAACAATATAAAGACAAAAATACAATTGCCTTTCCAAATTTCGATTGGAAACCTCGAATCTCCTCTAAAAGTTCTGCACTGCACCACCCGACCACAAAGCTGCGCTCCCTCAATTATCGTCAATTGGCTTCTTTAGCGGTGTTGAGATAATTCCATATTCAGAATCTGCATGCAAAACTGAACCGAAATCCAAATTTTCATGAATTTTGGTGCCCGAGAACCTATTCAAAAATCAGTTTGAAGTTTGTATAGGAGCGATTTGTCGAATCACCCCTCGTGTACTGTGCGGAGCTGTCAAGCAGTTGGCCAGCTGTCAAAAGGTGATTTCGAAAAATCTTTTCGAAAGCGATTTTAGGTACCAAAATGAAGTTCTAAAAATCTGAAAAAAATCATGGTGGTTCAGAAAAAGGTGCTCTTTTGTATAAAATAAGAAAATCCATACATTTTTCTTAATTTAAAAACCCAATTGGATTGGTTACTAACTCCACCACTTGCCGCCTCAACCGGAGGCAATTGCTTTCTGGGGTTCAAGATCTTGCCGTCGCCACCGCCCATCCGCATCGTCGACGGTCGGCTTGATTGAGTTCTGATTATTGGCAAATGCCAATTGAATGGCAATAGTGAAACGATGCACAAACTGAAGACAAAAAAAAAACAGATTACCGCTGGCTGAAGTGTGGGGAGCCTCGCCCATTGATCGACGGCGGCGAGTGCAGTGTTGGTGTACCCGTTGCGGCTGGCTGCTGAAAGGAGGATTGGGAAAGAGACCACGTGCGGGGCCCGAAAGATTGCGGTCACAGACATTTGTTCGGGGTAGCCTCTTAGGTGCCATGCCGTATGAGGGTCTCTGGGGTAATTGCGAGGGCGTGTATTTGTTCCCATTTGTGGTGGGCAATCTGGAAACGACTTACCGAGGACCGGTTCCTCTTTTTATTAGGACAACCAAGAAATGGACCATTTTTTTTTGACGCGGACTACGTCATTTGGAAAACAATAGTTCTCTATGAACGCCGCACGATACAAAGTATACAGTTGCCAACCGTTTAAAACTCATTCAAATTCGGCCTGAAGAAACTGTCGCCGTTATGAATCGGCTGACCTGGTGTTCCCTTTTTCCAAGCATGCGGCTGAGCGATGTCTCGTTATGCTAAGGAGCAGCAGATATCGACGCTGGTGACGACCCCCATCAGATCCGTGTCTGTCTATTGCTGCAGCAACAGCAGCAGTAACAGCAGTCAGCAACGGTCAATGGATCCGATACGATGGACGAACTGCACGCGGTTTCAAGGTTACAGCGAAAAAGCCGGCCGCCGCGGTGTGGAGTCGTCTCATGGCGCGTTGTTCATAACGTGACGTAAAACGAGTTTCTAAACTACGGTGGCCGGCTCCGTTGCTGCGATGCGGCTGGAATGAGGCTTGGGTGGGAGACTCGACCACGACCTGCCACCACGAGTTTCGCTTTCATCGTCGTCGTGACGAAAGTTGTGCTCTCGCACTACTGTTTTGATGCGGCGGGGGATCTCGTTTGCATATTATTAACCTGCTGCTGCTATGGGAGAGGTGCTCAGGAAAAGTAAATATTGAAACGTGCATGAAGTTGGGCGTAAGTGAGATTGTCTCCATTACTTTCGCTAGAAGTACAGTCATGTATAGGGGTGGAACGAATAACGATTTCGTTAGTAAAGAAAGCTTTCCATTAACTACTGTGGAAGTGCTTTTGGAGCAATATGCTAGAAAACAGGCGCTGTTCGAATCAAGATGCCATACCAAGAAATAAGAAGAAAGACAGTTTCCTGTTGAACTTCCAACAAGCTTTCTTCAAGTAACAGGAACGAAATTACCAAAAGCTTATATCAAAAATTGTTTATGCAGTTCTGTCATTCAGACAATACGGGGTCTCCAGTTAGCCTAGTGACTAAGACTATGGATCGCCAATCCGGAGATGGCGGGTTCAATTCTCATTCCAGTCGGGAAAATTTTTTCGACTCCATGGGCATAGTGTATCACAGTACTTGCCTCACAATGTACAAATTCATCTACTGGCAGGCAAAGAAAGCCCTTCAATTAATAATCGTGGAAGTGCTCAAAGAATACTAAGTTGAAGATAGGCAGGCCAAGTTCCAATGCGAACGAAGAGCCAAAAACAAGAAGTAGAAAGTTTAGACTATTCTGACTGAAATGGTTCAATAGAACTGGGAGAAATTGCTCTCAAAATTATACCGGAAATTGTATCTAGAATGTTCACACCGTCTTCAGCCAGAGGCTGCACAGACATAACTTCATGTTTTACACTAGACTACGGACAACACACAGAACACCCAGTGGCCCAGTGATGAGTTTTTCGTTTGACAAAAAGTTTCCACCGACTGGAGCGGGAATCGAACCCACACTCCGAAGCTTACGATACGCCTAAACGGCTGCCGCCACTAACCACGAAGCTCACAATTTCCAAAGTTGATTTATGAATTAGCTGTTGAAACTTAACTGGCCATGAAGCATTGGGTGAGGTGCAAAAATAAACCCGTTAATTTTTGGCCAGTTCTCATTATGAAGGGAGACTGATAAAAACCCTAGTTACAATTAAAGAAGCCAAAACCAATCAATTTCATACCGTTCTAAAGCACCTTCACAGTAATTATTGTCATGAATGTAACGTATGTATGTATGAATGTAGTCTCAAATTGAATATTAACTAAGAAAAACAGAACAAGAAGTCAAAGTAATGGATGACTCAAATTCAATTTCTTTACCTCTTTTCCTCTCGTCCACAGGTAAAAAAACTTCGGAGAGAAACTTCCAACAACTGATCTTGACAGGACAGGCATCTGTACATGTTACACGTTTCACGGCATACTTTAATTCGGTAAAAACCCTTAAGCATTTATTTTTTTGAAAAAATAAAACTTTTTCTACAGAATGAACAATGAAAAAGGTTTTGAGACCTGTAAATGGAAGAACTTTGGAAGTAAGGCCCGTGTACAGAAAAGGCAGAAAGAGAGGGGTTTTGCGCATTATTTTGTAAAAGGCAGAAGGGCGCCTAGTATACCTTACCATCTTTTTTTGTAAAGGTTATTTTTATGCACCTCAGAGAGACAGAGCTATTCAGATCTAATATTGTGCATAAGAAAATGTAATAATAACGGTAACTATGGCAAAGGCGACCAAATCCAAACCGTCGAAGAATAAAGTTTAAAGTCTAAATTACAAAGGTCAAGTTTTTTGGTGAATCCAGTGATACCGAGTGATCCCAGTAGTGATAGTGTCCACCCAATCCGTTCTGTGATCCCGTTATCCGCCGGAAGCACGATCCTGCCCTATCATCTTGGGGACAACAGAGGGAGGTTTCAGAAGCCTTACAGGAATTCTCATGGGGTTTCAGCGGGATACAAGGAGATCTCAGGGTCCTCTCAGGGGGCTTTGGGGATTCCAGGGGGTCTCAGGGGATTCTAGGGGAGTTCCAGTAAATCTCAGGGATGTTTCAGACGGTTTGAGAGGCATTTCAGGGGTTTCCGGGAGTACAAAGAGGACTCAGGGGTGTTTCAAGAGAGCCCATAGGTTTAACAGGATATCGGAGGGCCTCTGAGGTGTTTGAATGAGTATCAGGGGGTTTTGGGGCATAATGGGCGTGTCAGGGTATCAAAGGCGTTTCAGGGGGTATCAGGGGCCTTTCATGAGGTTTCAGAGGCATTTCAAGGATTTCAGGGAGTACCACAAGTTCTCAGGGAGGGACGTTGTAAAGGGGTTTTATGGGATACCGGAAGGTCTCAGGGGTGTTTAAATGGGCCTCAATAGCATCTCAGGGAGTCTCAACGCAATTTGGCATAACGGTTATTTGGCATAATTTCGTTTGTCATAAAACGGAGAACAGCCTTCTTGGTAACAATGAGCATTATCCTTGTTATGCCAAATACCTTTTTTGTCAAATGACTTTTATGCCAAATAGCTTCTTACCAAACGGCATTATGCCAAATGGGGTAGATCCAGTCTCAGGCGTTCGGCAGACATTTTCGCGGGCTTTGGGTGGTCTCAGGTGCGTTACATGGGCTCTGAGGGGGTTTTAGGCGGATTTCAATGGCATTTCAGGTAGCTTCAGAGGATTTTTGACGGGTTTAAGAGCCATTACGAAGGCGTTTCCGGGAATTTTAGAGGGTCTCAACTGCGTTATATGGTGTCCGGGGCTGCTTTGGGGTAATTTTCAGCTGGTTTCAAAAGCACTCCATTTGACATACTCATTCATTTGAAATGCCCCTAAGCCCCTCGAAATTAAGGGTATTCCTGAAAACTCCCTGAAACGACCCAGATCTGATATACCTAGAAATGCCCATGAAATCTCTTTAATCTCATTGAAACGTCCGTGAATTCATAATTATCAATTTAAAATTCCCCTGAAACTCCTTAGAACGCCCCTGATGCATTATCAAACGCTTCTAAAAGCTCTCGAAACGCTCTTCTCGGGTAGAGGTGAAATACTGACGATCAAAACGTGATATTGGTTTGATTGATATAAGAGATAAAAGATCTAAAAATAATATCTGAAAATGTTCCTGGAACATCTGAACAATATCAAAATTTGATATTGCAAGATCAAACGAATAGCTTGCTGCTATTGGTTAGATCTTACAAGATCTAATTATGATCTGATGATGATATTCCAGGAGTATATTTTAGATATTATTTTCAGATCTTTTATTTCTTATATCAATCAAACCAATATCATATTTTGATCTCAATATCAAATCATGCTATTCTTGAGCTCTTTTCCTCTACCCGGGTAAAATGCTCCTGAAACCCCAAGAAACCAAGAACCAAGAAAAGATAAAAGAAAAATTTGTAAGAATTATGAAGGACTACGGTTCTCCCATGAAATTCCGTTGCGAAGCTCAATATCATTAATGCCTTCAAAATAGAGAAGCATTTAGGATTTTCACAACATAAAATAACATTACAGTCATGTTTTAGAAGTTCCTTCATAATATTATCAGGGATTTTCTCAATTTCACCTGAATTTTGTTGAAATACTGTTCAAACTCTTTCTATCAAATGTGTATTCAGCTATTTCTTTTTGGATTCTCAATTCTCTCAATGATATCTCTTGGGAGTTCTCCGATGTCCCAGTCTGTTGTCATCTCGCTTTACTTAGAACAATCGAAATGCGTCTGCGGAGTCTCGAAACGAATAATAACTAGTGTGCCGTATACTTTTTATTTTCTCCTATATCCAATATTTTTTTACTAAAATTTTATGTCGGGAATCTGGTATGAGGACAGAAGTTTTTCATCAGCATCCCTCATGCGTTTCAACAATATCTATTCAGCAAGACTTTACATTGGACTAATAGATCTAATGTCTTAAGACATAAAGAATACTCGAGATGTTTTTGTAACATTTTTAGGAAACTTTAGATGAGCAAAAATTCTGAACGATGAAAATTTGCACTATATATTTGTTTCCAAAATGTATTGATTACTTCGGAATTCCGTTGTTTTTTCTTCAAAATTTATTTTCTGAAGGCGATTTTTTTTTAATTTATCGAAAGAAACTGGAATTTAAAATACATAATAAGTTTCGTCCAGTTGAATTCCGAGGAATTTCGTGAAACTTCGTTCCGAGGTGTAATTGTCAAAATCGTTCGGTAGAAGAGACAATAGTCTTATGTTACTGATTGTGAATATATAAATAAATAAAAATAAAATCCTTAGTCTTGCTGACAACCCTTGCATTTACCATTTTTGTTATATGAGCTTCGGAAGCTTCAATATTTATTGAGAATGAATTTCATAAAAAAGTGATACAATATGGCGACCGTGACTGCATTAAAACTTCTCAACTAAGAATTTAGGTTAAGTTTACAAAAGGTGGTGTCTTACAGGTTATATTATAGGTTTTCCGCAATTCATGTATTGCGGTCATCGCAGAAAAAATACATTGAGGTGCTGTATGATTGCATAATTAGATGGGTATGGGTCTGGTTATATGTATCTGTTTGATTTCCACAAGAACTATACCTATTAATTTCCAAAATAATTATTTGTATAATTTAGACATTTGATTATTTGCAACAGAATATTTGTCAATTCATCTTACTTCCATAATTAAACAGTATTTATATCTAAACTTTGAGATAAAGCTCTGTCTGAATTCTGTTCACCTGAGGGTGTCCAAAATGTATTTTCGGAGTCCTAAATGCATTTTTCACAGGCGGAAGGAAATCGTGGTTTTCTCAGCTTAAATGGATTTCGGTCAAGATTTTGTCACCCAAAACGCAAGGTACAGTCATATTGAATGCGTTTTAGACATTTGTGAGATTTTTTCTAATGCTATCCTCAGCCTGTACAAAATATATGACTTACCCTAGTTAAGCTTATTGCGTAGCTAAAACATCAAATTATGTTTCTGCGACCTAGTTTCCCAACGACATTTACGACACATCCAGTACGTCCACCCTTAAAAACGTCTTCAATAGCCTCAGAAGTACTCCAATTAACATAAATCCAACACTTTTGATTAAGCACAACCCAACATGCATCATAACATGCGTTGGCGGTAATCAAAACCCTCTCATTATCCATCTCATCATCATATGTACGCCTGGTTTTAGTAGTTATGAGCTTGTGCTCATCATTCCCACTGTCCGCTTCAGTATCACTATCTACATACCTACCGAGGTACGCCAAGCCGACTTAACCCACAAAAAATCGCGTTAACTGTTTTAATCGTCTCTCAAGTTGTGTGGCGGCTGGGCTGGTTGCGCTACCTCGAGTGGACCATCCGCAAGAGATAATCGGGTGCGAGTGAAATGTGGGCTTTTTTTCACTTAGGAGTGATTGCATACCAAACAACCAACTGACGACGGTGCGCGATCGTCTAATAATAAGTGTTTGCCTTCGCATACAAAAGTGATGATGATGGTTATGCTCGAGGGGGGAGGGGGGGTCAGATGCGCGGCGCGCGGTGGATGTAATTTCCCTTGAGGGCACTATCGGCCAATAATGATTATTGTTCTCTATCATCGTGGCGGCGCTGTTTTTGTTTTGTTTTACTTCTGTCGAAATGTTCCAAGTGGTGCTCGGCGTTTTTTTTTTCACGTATGATGCATGGCAAACGGCTACCAAAATAAAAATGATTGCATTGAAATGAAGGGCGGCTGTGTGTCATCCATCCATCGATGATGGACGAGGTGTTATGCCATACAAAATGGAAGTGAATTCATTTTTTATGACTTACTGGTACGCAAATGTGTTTGATGCACTTCATTGGGAAATGTGACCCCCAGCAATGCATTAGACGCGGTGAAATCATTTCATAGTAATTCTCAAGTTGATTACGCAATAGACCCATGCACAACGAGTTGCTCTTAAAGTCTGAATCCAAAAACTCACTCATTCACTAACTTGTTCATGTATCCTGAGCACCCCTGGGGTACATAGGGCCAACCTAAAAGATCCCCATCCTGGATGGCTTCTCGCTTTAACCTTGACCTGGGCGCAAGTCAGATTCCTATCGACTTCCTAGATTTCCTTGCTAAGGTTTCGTTGCCACGTGCCTCTGCTGCGATGTCCTGCCGGATTCCTATTCAGCGCTGCTTGCAGATTTCAGAGTATGTGGCCGACTTACCTGGTTCCGAGAGAAAACAGTGTGTGAGTATACCCGTACCTGCCTGCTTCGTGAGTAAGAAGCAAAACGAAAACAAAACCTCTCACAAGTTTTCATTCGTAAAGAAGAAGTGGAGCTGCGAAAACTTCATTCAAGTGTGGTTTTAAATGCAAATCAAGTGACTAACCATCAATAACTAATGCTATATGCTTCATTGTTCCTGAAAAGCAAAACCGCCAGTCTAGTAAATGCGGTTTTCATCAAAATGCAGATACCTCAGAGCAGCTTCGCGAATCACAGGCAATCGCTTGCCAGCTTCGCTTACTCACGAGTAAAGTAGTGCGAGTATCCTCGGGCCCTTGTTCACGAATGGTTTATTTTGCGCTTGTGTCTGCTCAGCTGCAATCTCCACCATTTGCCATCCCTTCCTGTAGGATATTGCACCGTATCAGTAAGAGTACAAAAATGCTTTGTTTATGCTTGTAGCTCTTTACTAGCGAAAGGTCTTGAATGACCTAGAAGTCCATTGGAAAGTAGATCTTTACAGAACCGTACTCCATGAACCTGTAGGATGTTGCACCGTATCAGTAATGGTCCAACAATCCATTAATTGTGTTTGTAGATCTCCAAAGAATCACGTTCATGGGGCTGTCCATGAACCACATGGTCATTTTTTGGAAGATTCCGAACACCCTCCCCCTCCGCGTTGTCTTTCGTTCAAACAAAAAAAAAAGTTGTATGGACCGTGGTATTTGCTCGAACCAAGTTTCTAAAGCCAAAGTTTGCTTAAGAGTAGTTTATTCCACTCTTGTACAGCAAAAATGGTTGTTAGGCTAGAACATCTTTGGAAACTAGTTCTTTACAGAACAATGTGTTGTCTTCTCTCAAACTCCTTCGAATACCCTCTGGCTATTCCCTAAAATCCTCACGAAACTTCCCTATCTCACTTCTCAAATCAAATCCTTACGAAATTCCGCTTGCCTCCTTCCCACCACTGCTCCATCCATGGCCCTTTTGCACCCTCCTCTATGAATCCTTAGACACCCTCTCATTGTCTACTTCCTTAAACTCAGTTTAACTTTCTCCGTAAAAATATTTCTGAGGTGAAGCGGACCTGGTGTGATTGTTAAAGCACGTGACTGTCACGTCGAGGACCTGGGATTGAATCTCACTCCCAACAATCTCTCGAAATGTGAGTTCTTCCCTCAGAAGGGAAGTAAAGCGTGGGTCCCGAGACGAACTAGTCTAGGGCTATAAATCTCGTAAATACAGATAAAAAAAATATAATCGCCTCCTTGAACCTCACACGAAACACTTTTACCCTCTTCAAATAACCCCCCGCTAAAACCATACAGAAAATTCCATTGACTATCAACGCCTTTCCGCCCCTTAATCCCTCCTAGGCACGGCTTGAGAATGCCCTCCTTCTTGACCTTTCATTACATTTACATTGAAACCACTCTACAAACCACCTCCACATCTCCTAGCTTAATTCCATCTTCTCTCTTTCCTCCGAGAAGCAAACACGCTTGCACAGAGGTCAATTCTCACTAACTGCCAGCCTTTTTGTTCAGTTTTTTGGTATCTTTTTATATTTGTTTTTAGGCTAGTTCTTCACATTCCTTCACACTTGATTAGGTATAATAACGTCCGAGATCATAATTTGCCAGGTTTTTATGACGCATTTTGCCGTGGCATAACGTCTAGATATGCGGCAGTATCACAAGGTCCTTGGATGAAAGGCACAACGGAATTTGGGTGCTCCTTCACTAGGTGAGGAGATTTGAAGAGACCAAAGAGGTTTCCAGGAACGCTCCAAAATATATCAGAGGCTTTCATAGGGATTTCAAGACGATTTAGCAGAACTTCAGGGAATTTCGGGGACTTTCATGGAAGCTTTACGGTGTTTGCAAAGGGATTCTGGGTGCTTCAGTAGATTTTATGGGGCTTCAAGGAGTTCCAATAGAAGAAGAGACTGCGTGAGCCTCAGTTTATTTCACGGGGTTTTAGGGAGTAACATGGGACGTTCGAGGGCTTCAGTAGAGTTCAAGGCAGGCTTATGAGAATAATGGGTATACGAGCGATTTCAAGGCATTTTATTGTGTTTCAATGATTTTGGAGAGGCTTTATGTAGTTCTAGAAGGCTTCAGTAGAGTTGAAGGAAAACCCATAGGGGCTTCAGGAGAGTTTTGTGAGGGGTATCAAGGCGTTTCAATGAATTTTAAAGAGTTTCATGGAGTTTTAAGGGGCTTCAGTACAGAGAAAGTCTACGGGGTTGTCAGTGGAGTTGAACGAAGGGTTTCAAGACGTTTCGAAAGGTTTGTCGAGATTTCGAGTGTTCCAGGGAGCTTCAGAGGGCTTCAGTAATGTTCAAGGGAAGTCAACGAGGTTTTAGAGAAAGTATTAAGAGGAGTTTCAAGGCGTTTCGATAGGATTTCATGATAATTCGAAGGGTTTGAAAGGGAAACGTACGGGCGCCCATGTCGGATATCTGAATCATTTAAGATTATTTCATGGGGCTTCAGTAGAGCTTGATGTAAGTCTATGGGGGTCTCGAGAGGATTTGTTTAGTGGATTCAAGATATTTCAAGGCAGGGTAAGTACAAACCTTTTCGTTAACAGCGAGAGACCACTAGTTATCCACTAGTTTGTAAACACGAGGACATACAACTGTGTTCAAAAAAAGGCAGTTAAGGCCAATTTTTGTGACCGATTGTGCCAAAAAATTGACAGCGAACTACAATCAATTTTGTTATAGTTGTGTTCTTATTCTATTGTCGATCTTAAAGAATATGGAGGTTTTGTCGTAGATGTAGTCAGGGTGGGTAACCTTATTCCAAGGCACACCGGTTGGCCTTACATTGCTGGATTAGGATGCTTGAGTATGCTTTGTTCATAGCTTTTGCATAAATTTAACTACCTATGCTTGTATACCCAAACACCTATACTCGAGGAAATTTTTGGATACCCTAAGAATACCTATCGCTCCATCTTAAATTTGTCTTGAAGCACACGACAACTCCCCCTTTCTCCCAAGAAATTTAATTGAGGTTATGTTACCTGAATACCTTCACTGAAAAGAATTCAACTAAATGGATTCTACCAAAAATTCCAATGTAACCTTAAACAAGATTTAATCAATACAAGTAACCGAAAGGAATTGATTATGCATTCGCTCGCCCCCAGCAAATCTGACTTGCCACTGCATCTACACGAGTTTATGCGGTTTTTTATTCACGGTTTGATAGGAGCATCAGGAGCACAAGATATGGTTGGATGTCTTTCAACTGTTTACTTTGGTTGTCACCCATTTCCCGGAAAACCATTTCCCGGAAAACCGTTTTCCGGAAAGACGTTTCCCAGAAATTCATTTCCCGGAATGGACCATTTCCCGGAAATCCATTTCCCGGAATGTACCATATCCCGGAATGCAGCATTTCCCGGAATGCACCATTTCCCGGAAAAAAATATTTAAAATTAATTTTCCGTTTGTGTTCTGTAAATAATGGCTGTGAATTATGATTGTATAATGTTGGACAGTATTGATATTCAAAGAACAGTAATCGATAAGAAGAACACAAAATCATTTACTGCGGAATACATAAGGGACCGTAGTTTTTACAAGTGAGGGGGTTAGAAGCACAGAAGTGACAAAAACCCATTTTCAAGTGAATGAGGTTTTAAGTTTTTCACCAATTTTTCATCCAATAAAAAAATTATGGAGTTTCAAAATTGACCCAGTTTTCTACGATTTATTGTAATTTTTCTTATCGCCGTAAAAATAATCTTAAAAACCCAGATTAATCCACCTAGTGGTGGTAGTGCCTTTCTCGTCGAATATGTACTTGTTGGCAACCAGGCCGTCAACGCGCATCATCCGTCATCGACCTTGAGCTACACACACAGCGAAAACTGAACTGTCCAGGTGACGTTTCTGGTGACAGGTATGAATGCGGCCAAATTGTAAGTAAAAACAAAAATAGTCTAAAAACGAACCAAAAAAAAACGATAAACATACTGCTAAAGTGCACGCTGTTACAATTTTCTAACTAAAAAACTAATTAAAATTATCTAAGCTACACCGAATTATACAAATTTCCACAGACAGGTACTTGCTGTGAAGATATTATTGTGCTACTTCTATTCTAACCAAAAATTCATGCCTTATACAATCACGAATTCGACAAACGACACCACTGAAGACAGACGAACTTACTGAAGGGACTAAACGAGAATTATAAGATGTTGGCGGTCGGCCAACGGATTGGGGATGATTTCCGGGATTGTATAAGGCATGAATTTTTGGTTAGAATAGAAGTAGCACAATAATATCTTCACAGCAAGTACCTGTCTGTGGAAATTTGTATAATTCGGTGTAGCTTAGATAATTTTAATTAGTTTTTTAGTTAGAAAATTGTAACAGCGTGCACTTTAGCAGTATGTTTATCGTTTTTTTTGGTTCGTTTTTAGACTATTTTTGTTTTTACTTACAATTTGGCCGCATTCATACCTGTCACCAGAAACGTCACCTGGACAGTTCAGTTTTCGCTGTGTGTGTAGCTCAAGGTCGATGACGGATGATGCGCGTTGACGACCTGGTTGCCAACACTCCCCCCGGGTACGTCGCCCGCCTGGACGACTTACTCTTCCTCGCGCATGACGTCGAGAACCGCTAGTTTGACTACTGGACGTTCGTAAATCCCACTAGCCGTCCGAACCGTTGCTGATCTGACCTCTCCATCCTTGCTGATCCGTGTCTCGATGATCCTGCCTTTTGGCCAGCAGTTTCGTGGTAACTTTGGGTCGACAATGATGACTACGTCACCAACTTTGATAGGGAGCACACAACGTGTATGCCATTTGGTTCGCCTCGTTATTTCCGGAAGATAATCCGTTAACCATCGCTTCCAGAATTGATTGGCTATGATCTGGGATGCCCGCCAAAATTGTCGTACCGCTACGCCGCTATCGTCTAGCAAGGTGAGCGGTTTTGAACCATTAGAGCTCCCAAGAAGGATGTGATTTGGCGTTATAGCTGGAGCACCGTAGTCTTCTATAGGGACATGAGTCAGTGGTCTTGAATTCAAGATGTTTTCGATTTCAATTAGAGCATTTCGCAGCACTTCATCGGACGGTCTGCGAGGTAAGCTAAGATTCAAAAGATTGTTCTTTACGCTGCGAATCAATCGTTCCCAGCATCCGCCCTTATGTGGTGACGATGGTGGGTTAAATGACCACTTAGTTTCCGGGCTTACGATTTCCTTTAAGACGGCTTCATAATTTAACTCCTCTGTTACGCGAGCCAATTCACGATTGGTGCCCACAAAATTTGTTCCACGATCGCAGTATATGACATTGGGGATTCCACGGCGCGCCATCATGTTACGGATGGCCATTACGCACGAGTTTGTGCTTAGGGAGTGAACTATCTCAATATGCACCGCACGTGTAGTCATGCATGTGGCCAGCATCGCCCATCGCTTCTCTACCCTTCTGCCGATAGCTACTTCTAGAGGACCGAAATAGTCTACGCCGACGTGAGTAAATGGTCGACTAAACGCTGCAAGTCGTGCGGTTGGAAGGTCAGCCATTATTGGAGGGCACGGTATTACAGCTTCATTCTTACATCGTTGGCAATGTCGACGCACTTTGGCATAACAGATACGGATGCGTGGTATCCAGTACTTTTGGCGAACCTCGTTCACTATGGTTTCATGGTTGTGATGGTGAAACTTTTTGTGGTAAAACGAGAGAATCAACGTGGTTATGTGGTGGTCACGTGGCAAAATTATGGGGTTTTTGGCATCCTTAGAGATGAAAGTACAACTGGATGTTCGGCCTAAAACTCGAAGAATGCCTTCATCGTCCAACCAAGGACTGAGCTTGACTAATGCGCTGGTTTTTGGAATCGGCTGTTGTTTCTGCAGTGCGTTTATTTCATTGGCGAAGGCTTCCCGTTGAGCTAGACATAGTAGATACCTTTCAGCAGCACTTAATTCTTCTGCACCGAGAGCTCCAGTTCGACTTGCTGAATTCTTCCTCTTTTGACTACAGTTGACAACGAAGCGGTACACGAATGCAATTACACGAGTCAGTCGCTTCCACGAAGAAAAGTTTTCATAAACCACCAAGGTCTCTGGAGCTGATAGATGTCCTACCAAGGTGGAGCGAATTTCTTCAGAGGTTGAATTGTTCCCCGAGGGTTGCACTGGCCAGCTTTCCTCCATTTGCCATAAGAACTTGGGCCCTTTGAACCAGCGACTATCACTTGTCAAATCTGGTCGTGTTGTCCATTTTGTGGCATCATCTGCTACATTCATTTTTGTTGGAACCCAAAGCCAATCACTTGTTTCCGTTCCATCCAGAATCTCGCTGACACGATGAGCTACGAATTGCGAGAAACGGCGATGATCCGAATTTATCCAACATAGGACATCACGGGAGTCGGTCCAAAAATAGCGCTTCTCAAATCGACCAGCGAAGGATTCCGTAATCGTTTGTGCCAATCGCGTCCCTAGCACAGCGGCCTGAAGCTCGAGTCTCGGTATAGACTGAAACTTCAGCGGAGCTACCCTGGTTTTAGACGCCACGATGATACATTCCACTTGGTCTCCACATGTGAAACGGAGAAACGAAACGGCGGCGAATGCATCCTCGCTGGCGTCGACGAATGTATGGAGTTGTACATCACTGCTAGTAGGCACACTGGAACGATAACATCGCGGAATTCGAACTTTCTCCACTTCCGGTAATATACGAAGCCATGTTTTCCACTTTTCCAACAAGTTGTCGTTGATTTCGTCGTCCCACTGTATACCAGCTCGCCAGATTTCCTGCAGTAGCACTTTCAGGTATATGAGGAAATGTGCTATAAGACCCAATGGATCGAAGATCGTCATAAGCACCCTCAATACTTCACGTTTCGTTGGGCGCCTAAGTCCTTTCAACAATGGTTCATCGTACCGGTTCCATCCGACCTTATAGGTGAAAGTATCGGACTCGGTGCACCACCATAATCCCAGAACCTTCTCCGTTGATACTTCAGCAGACAGATCCAAACACTTATCAGTCGTCTCATTTTCACCTAACGCCGCTATCACTGTTTGTGAATTAGATATCCAGTTGCGGATTTCAAACCCGCCTTGAGAGTGTACGAATTTTACATCTTGCGCTACCTGGATAGCCGCTTCTTCCGATTCAATGCTAAGTAGCATGTCGTCCACATAGTGTTGTTTTGTAATCGCTTCTACCGCATCGGGGTATTGTCCCGCAAACCTTTCAGCATTAACGTTTTTGACGTACTGTGCGCAACTTGGAGAACAACAGGCTCCAAAGGTCATCACACACATCTCATATACGGCAATAGTTCCATCTTCATCATTCCAGAAAAAGCGTTGGCAGGATCTATCTTGCTCCCGTATTTGAACCTGATGGTACATTTCACGAATGTCACCAGTTATACCAATTCGATACATTCTGAATTGAAGCAAAATCATGAACAGCGAACACAGTTGGTCAGGTCCCTTAAGAAGTGCAGAGTTGAGAGATACACCGTAGATGGTGGCCGCTGCATCCCACACTATTCGGATTTTTCCAGGTTTGTTGATGTTGACTACCGGGAACACAGGTAAGTACCAGCAACGCTGGACTTGCTGATATTCATCCTCTTGTCGTAGTTTTCGGATATACCCTTTCTGGCGATAGTCGACGATCTTCTGATTGAGTGCTGCTGCCAACTCAGGATTATTCTGCAAGCGTTTCTCCAGGAGGTGATGGCGATGTAAAGCCATTGGCCGACTGTTTGGTAGACGGATGTCGTCGAAACGCCATAATAAGCCTACCTCGTATCTATCGCCCTTGCGTTTAGTAAGCGTGTCCAATAGTGTGCACGCCCTTTGATCTTCAGAAGATAGGAGGGATTGAGCTGATTTCACAACACCCATGCTGTCGAAGGAAAAGTACTCCTTCATTGCACGATGTAGATCCTCGTCAGGTGTTGAATTTGCTCCTATATGGAATGAGTAGTGTACGAAACTTGGTACGCTGTTCTCATAACTTGCTCCACAAACAGTCCAGCCTAATCTAGTCTTTGTCGCAATAGGTTGACCTGACTTTCCTTCGCGGCACTGCAGTACAACGCTAACATGGACGTGTTTCATTCCAATCAGAATCTTTGGACGCACCTGTTCGTATGATTCGATAGGTAAACCTCGAAGATGGGGATAGCGTTTTGTCATTTCGACCATATCCAACGTTTGATAAGGTAGTTGGAGCTCCTTCACCGTTCGAACTTCGTCCAGCTTGAACATCTTTGCTTCATTTTGATCACCTTTGATGGAGAGACTTGTGATGCGGGAATCTTGCTCACAGCGTTCAGTTCCACCGGTCCAGCGCAAATTTAGCGGAACCTCGGTTCCTTTAAGGCCAAGCTCGTCAGCTAGCTCGCGGTCCAGCAGCGTCAATTCTGAACCATCATCCAGAAATGCAAATGTATGGACGGACCCCTTTTCGCCGTGGATTATCACTGGTAGATAGCGTAACAATACCGAATTTGAAAGCGAGCGGTGGATGTTACAACCATGACGAGCGGCATCGGGAATAGTACAGTGACCCCACAATTTATGAATCGGCAAAAATGACCACAGTTTATGGATCACTCATTTGATCAACATGGTGATTCATAAATAGTGTACAAAATTAAGGTGATTCATCGGTGTGGGGTCACTGTACTCGATTCAGAGGAAGATTGACGTGTTTCGTGATCTGGCTCGGTTCTGTTTTTAAGTTCTTTATGGAGGAGTTCATGATGCTTGAACGTGCATCCTTCCTTCCCGCACAGTTTAGCTTCGCAATTACCGCTATGTTTTCGTAGACATCGACGACAAAGGCCAAACTCTCTAACTACGGCCCACCGAGACTCGCGAGATAGACCCAAAAACTGTTTGCATTTGGTGATACTATCGCAGGCGGCTTTGCAGACTGGGCATTAGTGTGGGTCATCGGAACCGTTTTCTCAGATCAAAGCTTTTTTGGTTCCGTTTCGGGTCCTGAGTATCTGTGCAAAATTTGAGCACGATCGGTAGCGTCTACACTTTGCGCATTGCAATTGAAATTTGTATGGGATTTTGTATGGGAAAACATACTTTTTTGCATTTTAGCCATAAGTTGAAAAAGTTTCTCTAAAACTTTTTAACCGATACCGTAAAATGATAGCCTAGGATGTTCTGAAAAACTGTGTTGAAGGCCGCAAAGCGATCCGATGCTTGTGAAAATAGTTATTACCAACGAACTGCATGCATGTGTTTATGATTTAACATGTAAAGGAATAACAATAGCAACAAAATCATGCTGTTTCGCCAAGCAATGCCAACGCTACAACTTTTTTCATAAGCATCAGATCACTTCGCGGTCTTCGACAAAGTTTTTCAGGACACCCTAGGCTATGTTTTCACTTTATCGGTTACACGGTTTTAGAAAAATTCGAGCTTGTTATGAGAGAAATGCAAAAAAGTGTGTTTTCCCATGTAAAACCCCATACAAACTTCAAACGCGATGCGCAAATCGTAGACAAAACCGATCGAGACCAAATTTTGCACACTTATTTGGGTCCTGAAATGGGATCAAAAAAACTTTGATCTGATGGGATACCATTGAATTTTTCACTTTTCCATATAAACGATGACCCACTCTACTGGGCATCCACCCTTGGAGTTTCCATGTGCCTCATTTATCTCAAGTGGAACTGACGATTGCGATTCTAAGTGTGCATTGAGAAAACCGGATCCTTTCTTCGGGGGACGTGCTTCGCTTCGAACTGTCTTACAATCTTGAACTCCTGGAATAGTTACAGAGCTGGCGGCCTCAGCCAAAGAGTAAAGCCAGTTTCCAAAGGTCGCCAAGTTGACCTTCGAATACATTTGACGGTATCTGGCCCAATCTAGCTTAATCGATGGCGGAAGCTTGTTAACGAGTTGATGGAGCATTGAAACGTTATACATGTGCTCCTCCAAACCGCAGGCATCAACGATTGAACAGAAATTTTGCACTTCAACAGCGAAATCCATAATCGTTTCCAACTTATCTTCTCGGAGGGCTGGCAGTGAGTTTATTTTCTCAACCAGAGAGTGAACTATAGCTTCCGGGTGTCCAAACCGCATTCGGAGCGTGGAAATTACTCTATTAACATTCGCTGGATGCATCAAGAGGCTTTTCACAGCATCGTACGCTTTCCCACTGAGGCATTTCTGCAACCTAGCGGTATTCTCTCCATCTGTATATCCGCACATTGTTGTAGTGTTCGTGAACGCTGAGAGAAAAATTGGCCACTCATCAGGTTTTCCAGAGAATAACGGAAGTTCTTTTGATATGGCCTGGCGTGCTGCTATTTGCTTTGTGGAAAGCGGACACGGATTCCTGACATTCTCGTGGCTGTTGGGATTGCTTGAGTACTGCACAGCTATATCTTCGGGTTGGGGAACTGTGATGTTGACAGCAGCATCCGGTTGTCCAGCGGCTGACTGCGACCGGTAGCAGGCTGATGTGCGCATAGCCGGATTGTACTCTTGAGACTGGCAAACATGGGCAGACGCAACGGGTAGAGCCGGACGCAGAGGACGCAGATGGTCAGAGTTTTCCTCATTGATCGAGAATGTATGACCGATAGTAAGATGATCCATGTGTGTGGAAAGACGGGCAGGATCTACAGCAGTATTCCCATGCGGTAGTGTCTGTTGATAGTGGGTTGAATTTCGCTGAGGTTCGAAGCGGATCGAATTTCTTGGGCAGTCCTCCTTCAGATTACTGCTCTTTACCCAATCACGCACCCGGCTCATACTGGACGAGACGCTGGAACTATACGATGTACCCTCCTCGCTGGCCATCTCTTCTAAAAGGGCGTATTTTTTATCCAAGTAGGCACGCTCTAGTCTACGTTCTTCCTCTAGTTTCTCCATCTGCAGTTTCAAAAGCGTTCTAGATGAACTCTTCGATGATGTGGACCTCACGACGCTGGGCACTTTGGTCGGCTGCCTTTCTGCTACTCCGTCGCCGGATCGAATTGATTCACTCACTGCGGGATCACTTTTCTCAGACTGCTGTTGATTTGTGGGATAAGTCGCACTTTTCGGTTGAAGATTCTTACTTGAGGTAGACTCTTCTCGCTGGACCCACTTCGCTGACACGCATTTTGGACAACTCCAGCTATGGTTTTCTACCTCCTCAGTTACTCCAACACATGTGAAATGATGCCATTTACTGCACTCATCACATTGCACCATTGCTCCGGCATCTGGACCGTAGCAGGACTTGCATGAACGACCGGGCAAAGTTTTGTTTGTTCCAAGCTGATCTGCATCTTGTTCGGCCGTGACTACCACTACGGGACCACTTTTTCCTCCGGCTTCATTCACTTCACCACGACTCGACTTGGATTTTGAGGCCTTACTTCTCTTTCCACTTTTTTCGCCCTTTTCTGACTCACCACGATTCGACATCACTGAGGCTAATTTTCTTTAAACGAGAATTATAAGATGTTGGCGAATCGTGGTGAGTCAGAAAAGGGCGAAAAAAGTGGAAAGAGAAGTAAGGCCTCAAAATCCAAGTCGTCCCGCGGTGAAAATCTGATCCGAGATGTAGTCCCTTTTATGACATCCTGTGTCGCCATCGCGGTAACAATTCGTTGAAAATATACAACGAATATCTTTGTAGTGTATCAGGCAACGAAACAGCTTGCAAATGAATACAATGAGCTTGTGCCCGACAGCTGTAATGAGATAGGGTTGCTCAAAAAATTGTCAATTTCATATATTTTAAGTTTATTAACTATTTTATATATTTAAACAAGTTTGTCTGAATTCTATTGTGATGTTATTAGTTTCTTGAAGTAACTCATTTGTACGTACGTTTTCAATTAGATCAATAGGTTCAAATATTATGGAATGTAGTAAAACTTCTACAAATAGGAAGTGTTACGGAGGGGACTGTTGCGCACAGATGCGCAGCCATAAATTTGAATACTCCGTTGATGTTAGATTAAGAAAACTGAACACCCCAATAACAATACAGATTGACATTGCAATGCATAAGCCCAGTAAAGTCACACTTAGTAACTTGTGAGGAGGTGTGTTCAGTATAAGAGCCAATTATGCTCTCTAATTCCGTGACCGAATATGTAAGTTTGACATAATATAAACTAAGCCTTTTAAGTAAATAAACTTGATTTTGCAGCTTTGTAGCTGATAAAGACAAATACTCGTCTTAATTCTGCTGAAAGAGTCGGCTACCAGCACCTCCCGCAACAGTACTCATAATCTTTACGTCGACATTAGCTGATCCTAAGAACACTTATACGCTTAATACGATTCATGTAAAATTTGACCTCCTTATGAACCCAAATTGTGCACTGTAATTTTAGACGCAAAAGTAGATTGAAAAAACTTTATTCAGTGTTGATGTGATCAAATTATAATTTTCCCATAACATGTTGATTCATCCTACATTATATTAACACCGCAGGAACTTAGAATGGTGTGATTTGATGAGATTGCTTTGGTCACGATATTGTTCCCTTGCATATATGAAGACTTTGATCATTTCTTCACTTTTAATCTTACCCAAAGTGTATCAGGCTATCAGAAAAGCCACAATTTGATTTATCGCTAACATTGGTTATGTTCTCTTTCATAATTCCACTATTTGATGTGCTGCATGCATGAGTTCGGTTCAATTTTACGTTTGGCCATTTCCGGCGAACACCTGGAACCGATTCCATGACACTACTGGTTGTTCCAAATATTATCTATGGCTATTTTCTTATCAACTGGTTATCAGGCTGCTTTAAAACCATGAATTGAAGTGTTGCACGGGGAGCATCCATTAAGTATCCGCTGAAATTGGGAATTTCTGAAGGCAAAATCAGTTCCCGGAAAGATCTGTTGTCCCAAATTTGATCTGAGACTATTTTCTTGCTAACCGTTCATTGGGTTACCGAATAAATCATGTGGCATGTCGCATGTATTGATTCTCTTTTAAATTTGAAATATTCCGGCGTGACAGACGGAATCGGTTCCGTGGAACACTGATATGGTCTGAGACTTTTTTCTTGTCAACTGTACATCATCTAACTTGGTTTGATCACCGCGATACTTTATATGCTTAGTTAGATTGGCTATTTCCGAAAATAGGCAATCTAACTAAGCATATAAACTATACATCATGTTACCTAAAAAGCCATGATTTGAGATGTCGCATGCATGGCTTTGGTTTACTTTCAGATTTGGCCACTTCTGTCGGGACACCCGAAACCGGTTCCGGAATACTACCGATAGTCTCTAATGCAGGGTGTTAGGTTCGTGAGTGCAAACCTTTATATTCTTACAGCGCACATCGGCGGCGTTGTCTTTTTATTTCATAACCACAGCAGCAGTGGTTCGGTATATGATCAAGACTGTGTGCGCGGTGCAAAACGAGATACCACCATAGACGATGCACCAAAGAAAACTATTAAATTTTGTGTGTTCAGTCCGGTACCCTATAATATTCATACCCGTGTATTTTTTACGTGTAAATAAATTGCCTTTTGTGTAAATTATATTTAGCATGTTACACCGATCTGACAGGAAAAAGACTAAAAATAAATTACGTAACAGGATACCGAGAATTGTTCACAATCTGCGAATTTGACTGGCTGTGTCGCTTGCATAGGTTTGGTTCAACTTTATATTTGGCCGCTTTCGGAGGGACACCCGGAACTAATTACGACACTACCGGCAATCCCTAATGTGGTCTTAGCCTACTTCCTTGATAACCAGTCATCAGGTTATCGGAAAAACTGTTATTTGTTGTATCGCATGCATGGGATTAGCTCTCTTTTATATAAGGCCATTTCCAGTGGGACACCCGGAAACGGTTTCGGAACTGGACCGGGTCAGGTATGGTCTGAGACTATTTTCATGCTAACCGTTCATCAGGTTTTCGAAAAAGCCGCTGTTTGATGTGTCGCATGCATGGGTTTGGTTTACTAAGACCATTTCCGGGGAGACACCTGGAACTGGTTCCGAAATACAACCGGCAGTCCCCAATGTGGTCTGAGCCTACTTCCTTAATAACCAGCTATCAGGTTATAGGAAAAGCCGTGATTTGATGTGTCGCATGCATGGGTTTGGTTCACTTTTATATTTGGCCACTTCCGTTGGGACCCCCGGAACCGGTTCCGGAACACTACCGGTTCAGATATGGTCTGATACTGTTTTCCTGCTAAACGTTCATCAGGTTATCGAAAATGCCGCTGTTTGATGTGTCGCATGCATGGGTTTGGTTCTGGACATCCGGAAGCGGTTCCGGAGCACTTCCGGTTCAGATATGGTCTGATAAAATTTTCCTGCTAACCGTTCATCAGGTTACCGAAAATGCCGGTGTTTGATGTGTCGCATGAACGGGTTATGTTCAATTTTAAATTTGACCACTTCCGGTGGGACACCCAGAACCGATTCCGGAACACTACCGGTTCAGATATGGTCTGAGACTATTTTCCTGCTTACCGTTCATCAGACAATAGCAAATGCTGTGGTTTGATAGGTCGCATGCATGGGTTTGTTGCATTTTCATGTCTGGCCCCTTCCAGGGGTACCGGTCCGGAACACCTAAATGGCCATCACTCCGGAACGGCTGGACCGATCCGAACCATTTTCAATAGGAAACAATGGGACTAGATTCCGCGTCGAATGAACCGTCGGTCATTAAAATCGGTTGAGGTTTACTGCCAAAAAGTGATGTGAGTTTTTTTGTACACACACATACTCACACACACACATACACACACACTCACATACATACACACACACAGACATCACCTCAATTCGTCGAGCTGAGTCGATTGGTATATGTGACTCGACCCTCCGGGCCTTCTATCAAAAAGTCATTTTTGGAGTGAACATATAGCCTTTCCAGTACACTTAGTGTACGAGAAAGGCAAAAAGTTCCTGAAAGCTTGAAATCTGAAGAATTTTCTGATATGCTCAGCTCAAAATCGACAAAATGGTCGCTTACACCCCTTTGATTCTGGGCCCCTCAATTATTGTAATTCTCACAAATAGTAAATTTCTCCTTATTTCAAACGCTATTCATTTGAGTTTTTTGTTAAAATAGTTGTCGGCATCAAACCACCGACGAAATCAAACTGCTAAGTTTGCATCACATATTTCCTTCTTCCAAGCATAGGCTGTTCCTTCTAGTAAAATTGCTAAAATAGTTGTTGACATTAAGCTTGGAAGCCAGCTACAAATAATTTCATAGGATATTTTTGATGTATACCATTTCGCCGAACACCATTTCGCGATTTTTTTTTCTTCGCGGTGTAACATTTACCGGAATGACCCATTTCGCCGAATATCATTTCGCAGAATGATTTCTCGCGGAATACAATTTCGCGGGATACTTATTCGCGGAATTTAATATTTTACAAACGATAGAAGAATCAACAATGTAATTTCCGCATGGCTTGGTCAGCCAAAGCTAAATCAAGAAATTAACATTTGACAATAAAAGAATGACACATTATTTTTTCTGCTTAACTTTAACTTTACCTTCCGGAATAAAAATTTGCCTTGTTTGATTCGTAATCTGTTCTCAAGAATTTCGAACGTAAGGCCAAAGCCCATTAGGCGAAACGTCATCAGGACGAATGGGCATTAGGCGTAATAAGCAATAAGCAATCGTTGTCACATAGATTTTACTTTTAAGCGCTTATATTGGTAAGATTCTTCCTTCTTTTAAATAAGGCTGTTCTTTCCAGCAAAATACCGAATTGCTAAATGTTATATCATTTGTCTTCTTCGTCAAAGGCTGTATATGTGTTGTTAAGTTTGCGGCGATGAAATCCGGCACTCTATAGAAGATTTCACCTTCTTTTGATAATAGGGTGTTCTTTCAACTTACACTGTTGAACATTTTGGCCAGCGACTAAACTGCTTATTAAATGAATATTTTTCCTTCTATTAAGAATGGGCTGTTCTTTAGAGTAACACTATTAGTGTGCTTTTTGGTGGCCCGGCTGCCTACCCTATTTTCAGAAATGTATCCTTCTCTAAATCGAGGTTTTTTTTAGTTGCACAGTTATGTTGTTTATTGGTGGTCCACTGCCAACTCTGTAGGAGGTTTGTCCTTCCTTTTAAATGAGGTCTCCTTTCAAATAACACTTGCTGGTGACCAAACTGATATCTACATTTAAAAATTTTCCTTCTTTAAAGAATAAGTTGTTAACTTATAAGTTGCAGTGCTACAGTATTATTTAGTAAACCAGCAACTAACTCATTCTTACGAGATTTTTCAATCCAATTGGTCTAACATCTATTCAGCCCAGTGATTAATCGCCTCATGTCAATTGAGCCTAATCTCCCAGTATCATAATTTTCGCACTGAGCCTACTTCTCAGCTTCTACACGTCCGCCCTTATTGACTAAAAGCATTATTTGTTAAAATGTTGCTTTTTGTACACCACGTGACCTCGTAACCCTTAAGTCAAGTAACGCTCCTTAGGGATAACTTGATCGGCTTTCTCTTCTTTTTGATGTTCCAACTAGCTTTTGTTATAACAGAAATCAAAACAAATCGCATTTTTGTATCAGAGAATTTCCTTCCTATCAAACATACGCTGTTTTTACAGATATGCTATTAATCAGCTATCAGATATAAGCCCTTCTTCTCAACAAAGGCTGTTCTTGGATAAATATTATGCGTTATGCTGATTTTAGAATAACAACTGCTGAATTAATATTATCGAAGATTTTTCCTTCTTTCACACATAAGCTGTTCTTTCGAAGTATACCCTTACAAAAATTTAATTGTTGATATGAAACAATCCATACTTCATTTGCTGTTTTGAGTTTTGAATCTTAGATCTTATCATGATGTAGTCTCTCGATCAGTTACATTTTTGTATCATATTAACGATTTTCCGCAAAACGATTTTCCGAAAAGCTCCACCGCGAATAAGAATTCCGCGTAATGGTTTTCGGCGAAATGTTACACAATCGATATTTTCCCTTTTTTTACACCTAGGCTGTTCTTCCGAGTTATCTTTCAGAATAGTTGTCGGCATTAACCTGTCCATGTTTTCATTAAATATTGTCCCTTATTTTAAACATAGGCTGTTCTTTCTAGTTACACAGTTAGAATAGTTGTTGGCATTAAGCTAGCAATATTTTCTTATGATATATTCCCTTCTTTTACGCATATGCCGTTCTTTCGTGTTTACGGGATCAAACTGCTAACTATTTCATCGAATATTTTCCCTTCATTTAAACATAGGTTGTTATTTAAAGTTATAGGCTCAGTGTACCAGTTATGGCTATAGTACCTCAAATTCGCCATAGTTGATTTTCAACCTTTAAAGATACAAATCAACAAGAAAAATTTTGTGAACAATAGACCACGATCACAAAAGATGATTGCAATCATTCAAACTTCACAATATACTCAAATTAAGGTAGAAATAAATCATTTTCCTTAACTTTTCGGCCTCCTTGCACCCTATTTCGCCATAGTGTACCAGTTATGGCAAATCCCATAAGAAATGCATGTAAATAGTGCGAAGTGGAACCCAAATTAACAAATGTGTCCATAACTGGTACAGGGTTCCTATCATTGGTACACGCCGTAATAAATACTAAAAGTAGTTTTGGCTCCGGTTTTATATTTTTCCTGTAAAGTATGAAAACTAATCAATCATTTGACTTATTGTTTACATTCGTCGGTCTTCTTCTTATTTTTGTAGAAATAGTTTTTCTTAGGTGGTGCGATAACTGGTACAGGCACCCTACTGCTATAATAGTTATTTGAAACAAATTTTAGTATTCAAAGAAGAGGAACGCAATACTTTCGACAAATACTCAGACTACCAACAAGGAAAACTGGAAAAGAGACAATGGCAATGTTCTTGTCCCTCCGATAAGCTGTGGAGGAATACCGTTATTTAAAGCTTTCAATTATTCATAATACTTGTTATAAAAAAACTAATACAAATTGAGTTAATAATTTTATTATTTTTATGTAAAGAAATATTTACAAAATAAATAAAATAATGGAAACGTTGTTTTTTTATATTGAATATGTTTTCCGGGAAATGATCATTCCGGGAAATGGTTTTCCGGGAAATGGTACATTCCGGGTAATGGTTTTCCGGGAAATGGTACATTCCGGGAAATGGCTTTCCGGGAAACGGGTTTCCGGGAAACGGGTTTCCGGGAAATGGTTTTCCGGGAAACGACGTACAATCGTTTACTTTTGCCAACACATTGAAAACCTAACTTTTGAATGATCAACTTTATCTCCTAACCCATCCCCCCCCAAATAAAGAACTCAACCCTCCTTCAACTATTGACACCAGTTCGATAACGGTGTCAATATACTCCTTTCCGACTGTCAATTCACTACAACTCGCCATCCAATTTCGGAACCAGGGTCAACACCTTTTCCTAAATCCATTAACTTCAGTCGAAATTCGACTGCAGCAAATAACGGGATCAATCGATGGTAAAACACCGAAGAATCACTTACTCGCGGCAACAAGACAAGTGCTCCAAACCATCCCGTTCATGGTGTTGGAGCTCTGTTGGTGCCGGAGATCGTTTAGTAGTCGTCACGCCAAGGTTACACCAACAGCACCGCGAAGTTCTCTTTGAAGACTTGCTCTCCATCACTCTCATTGATTTGATTTGTGGATCAATATGTTGGTAATATCTCTACGTTCCAAGTGCACATACACGACGATTCCGATTTGTGGGTTCAATATTTCCAATTATTTATAACCACTTGCCGAGTACTCATGCTGTATCTTCATGGAGGCTTTTAACGTGCAGAAAAAAAACAGAGGTGCTTACTTTTCATGCCGCCAAAAACCTCTGAACCTGTACAGGTACACATTGGACATGATTTAATGGCCCATCGCGGCATTGTGGGCAGCACGCAGGTGGTCGATGAAAACGAAAGTAAGCCAGTGAGGAACCGTGACAAAGCCGCTCCGTTTCTTCGCTCTTAAACCGCGAAAAGTGGTTTATGCGCGAAACGAGAATAAAAAGTCAAGTCTCCTCGATCCATCATCGAGCGCACCATACTGACTGACTCTCAGCGTGATCCAGCAACATTACCAACATAGAAGTCGCCGGAACGAAACGTTCTTTTTCTGGGGTTGATTTGGACGAAGAAGGGAATGGATCGCGTCCTTGAACGGGTAGTAGCCATTAATTAGTTGCAATTGTAGCCTGATTTCTCTTCGATGATAACGTTCTCGAAATGACAGTTCCCCTCTGGCTGCCGGCTGCTGCCGAAAGGCTAAATGGGGTGTTGCGATTACGATTGCGAAACGAACGGTTCTGTCACTGAGGCACTCTATGGGGGAATGGATTTAAGTGGTACAAATTTCGTGATGGCTATCGAGTTTGTCAATGAGCACTAATGTGCGCTTGAACACATAAAAAGGAGTGATTAATTATGTGCGAGCGAACCGAGAGGTGTTCTGGAGGGGTTCCATTAATTGGCAGCTGTGCAGATTGTGAAAAATGATTGATAGTTTCGAGTCGAATATATTGAAATGTTGAGCTGACATTTGGCAGCTAATGCAATTCATGAACAGGATAGAGCGCGATCAACTCAACTTCTACCTACTTTGTCAAGAATGTATTTTCTGGATCCTATTCTTACAGAAAGTAGACTAGTTAATGAAATAAATCATAATATTAAAATCAATATCCAATTTTTTAATGCAAAAAATATTAGAAATTGAAACAAAATCTACAGTTTTTGAGCAACGAATAAAACACATACTTAAAAATTTTGACAAGACAGAACCATCAAAGAACGTAAGCATTTTTAAGAAACTCAATGTATGGGACCTCGTAAAATGTTATTTGAGATTTTTTTTACTGTGTTTCAGTTTCGGAGCCTTTTCAGCTCGAGGCACGAATCGCGTAGACGCGGCCTTTTTCAATTCAAATGATATTTCGCTAATGCATGAACTTGTATCTGAAAAAGTTGTTAATGTTGTTTTTTTCAATATTCTTCACCTTTTGCAAAAACCTGATAATCTTTTTCAAAAAAACATAGCTCGAAATCTGTTTGTTGAATTAAAATGATGTCTTCGAAGATGTTTAAGGATATTTCAAGAACTTTTGAAAAAATACACTGAGATTAATATGCATCGCAGATCTATTTAAGATGTCATAATAATTTCAGTTTTACAAAAACCATACCTTTAGATTTATAAAAACTTCTTTTCTGGAGAAAGCTGACTTCCAGCTTCAAAATGTTCCAAGTAGCTGATGATGGTGAAGTGCTTCTAAGTATTATATTCAAAAGTTTTCATTTTTTTATTTTTAAAGCAATCGAAAGGAAACATTTATGAATATTTTTGATACCAAAAAAGATTGTTCATATAATTACAAATGAACAGAGGAACCCGCAAATACCAACAACGAAGGTAAACAAACCAGGTTTGCCATCTCTACCAATGCCTTCTTTCTGTCCACCGGCGGCTGTTCAGCCACACGCTCCAATACTGCGTCAAGGATTCCAACCCGTCGCAAATACGAACTTCTCTGCATAAGACGCGTTTCATGACAGTCGTGGCCAGGCTCCAATCCTTCCAGAGCAGGAGTTGACAAGAGCGCAGCTTGCAGCCCGAAAAGGTCCCTTCGCTAAGCTGCCAGTGTTCACGGGACGGCCAGAGGAATGGCCACTGTTTATAAGCAGTTTCAACAACGGGAATGCAGCGTGCCACTGGACCGACCTAGAGAATCTTGGCAGGCTTCAAGAAAGCATCAGAGGGCCACCTGTATGGCAGACCGGAACAACTTCTTCATTCTTTGCTGCAGAAGGCAAGGAAAGCAGACCCTCCGCGCGCCGATCACCTTGGCACATTTATCAGCTTTGGCATGATCGTCCAACAATTGTGCGACCACCTGGTGGCCTCAGGAATGGTTGAACATCTCGTAAATCCCATGCTCATTACAGAGCTTGTTGAGAAGTTGCCTCCCACCACGAAAATGGAGTGGGTTCGGCACAAGCGTCAGCAGGCAGCAGTCGATCTCAGCCCCTTTTCGGATTTCCTTTCCGAAATCGTTTCGGAAGCAACGGAGGCCACACTCTATGCAGATCCTCGAACCGATAGCCGTCCAAATCGAGACTGGAAGGAAAAACGACCGAAGGGCAAAGAGCATCAGGGGTTTCTAAACGCACACGTCGGCGTGGCGCATTCGTCGCATCAGTTGAGCGACCAGCGCAAAGGAGGTGACCAGAACGTCAATCGTACGCCATGTCACGGTTGCAACAGTCTGGAGCATCGGTCCTGTGGCTGTGAGGATTTTCGTAGACTGGTCTGGAGCGACAAGGTGAAAATAGTTGAGAAGTGGAAAATGCGCAAAATGTGTTTGAACGAGGAAGGTGAGGCACGCTGTCGGTTAAAAAGGCACTGCAACGTCGGAGACTGCAAGGAAAGGCACCATGCCCTTCTTCATCCACCGAGCTCAAACACACCTCTGTCAACGAACTGCCATGTGCACGACTCGGAGCAGCATCCCGTCATTTTTATTATGGTTCCGATCAAACTGCACCATGAAGGACGCACCTGCAATGTAATTGCCTTTTTGGGTGAAGGGTCCTCGTATTCCCTGATGGAGAGCAACGTGGCCGAACAACTCAAGCTAAAAGGAGCTTGGGAACCGATACTCATGAAGTGGAGAGCTGGTATGAGTCGGCTCGAACGAAATTCTCGCCGTGTTGACGTGTCGATCTCGCCGAGCGGATCTAACGAGAAGCTTCTCCTACGAAATGTCCACACCGTCCAAGAGCTTCAACTGCCGGAGCAGAAGATTCGTTTTGCCGAGGTTGCCGCCCGTTTCAAGCACATCAGTGGGTTACCTGTGGCTGATTGCTTGGGTGGCTTTCCAAAAATTCTTATTGGACTGAAACACATAAAGCTATGTTCATTTAGAATCCGGAATGACAAAATCACGTATATCTTAGGGATGGAATAACAAACATAAAAGGTGAAGCCCTCAAAACAAAGGTTATTTATTGTACTTTCATGGAAAAATATCATTGAAATTATTAATTTTTATTTTTCACACATTTCCTCACTTTTTCAGTGTTGACCTCTCTAAAAATCTGCACAACGGTGGTAAATTTTAGCAACAACCCCTTCCGCACGTTTGTTCAACAATCAGGTCATCTGTGCAGTGTCCTGAGTGCCTTGACTAGTCTGACTAGGATTCCGAAGAAAAATTGTCAAACTTTTTTTTATTGCGAAATGAGGGGCAATTCAGTGAATTGAGAAAACGCGAAATTTGAGTGTTTTTTTCGTTGCTAAACACTACCCATCTGTAACGATACCACTGAACGTCTCCGGCTGTCATGGCAGCTCATCAAAATAGGTAAAACCTCTACATATCCCTTGTGTGCGTTTTTGAAAAGCAGCACGCGATTCTTGAGACTGTCATCTTTGTATGAATTGGTTCACATCATCTTGTTGCGAAAAAAAACATGCCCAGAGTTCGAACTTCTTGCCAAATCTTCAAATGCAAAGCAGATTTATCAATGAACCCAAGCTTTTTTCTTCCGAGGACACTTCCTTATGCCATGGTTAACAACATCTGTGCACATAACACATAATGGTTTTGACGATATTAACATTTTTCGCGACTGCCGTACCTGACCACGCTAAATTTTCAACATGTTTGTGCAAGATTTGTTTCCTCCTCTTGTCTTCAATCTGAAATAACTTTTCACTCGTTGCAAGAAAATCGATGAAATTTTCACCATTTAACCTTCCTTTTGCATCACGTTGGCAGCAGCTCGCTGACGTAGTGTACGGTTTGGGTCAAAAATTACCCTAATGCCAAAGGAGGGTTAAAGAGGATTAGTGTATGATCAGAGTGCTGCAAAAGAATGATGATTATGTTCATTGAGAGCGCCACTAGAAAATGTGACATGATTCCGGATTCTAAGTGAACATAGCTTTACACGTCTACGCACCATTGAGTCATGAGTCAGCAACGCCGGCGAGCCAATAGTGGTTCGCACGCGGCTTGGTTGGACAATATACGGCCCTCAAGGAAATAAAGTCACCGGAACCGGGTTTTCTGGGCATCACACAGCTGTTGCACTAGAGGATTTGGACCTCCAAGAACTTCTTCGAAAACATTTCACGCTAGAGAAGTCTGGCTTACTAGTCAAGGTACTCCCAGAATCTAACGAAGATCGTCGAGTGAGAAAAATGTTGGAGCAAGCAACCCAGCGCATCGGAGACCACTTCGAGACTGGCCTTTTGTGGAAAAACGACGACCCTCAATTGCCGGACAATGACCAAATGACGGTAAAGCGACTGAAGAGCCTGGAACGAAAGTTAGGAAAAATCCAGAACTGGCGCTGAACATGGAGAAGCAGATCGACGATTATCAGCGGAAAGGATACGCCCACATCGCTACTAGCAAAGAGTTGAAGGAAGCTGAGACGGGTAAGATCTGGTACCTTCCCTTAAACGTCTTGCTCAACCCCAAAAAGCCGGGAAAAGTCCGGTTGGTCTGGGACGCTGCTGCGGCCGTGCAGAGGAGGTCACTCAACACCGAATTGTTAAAGGGTCCCGATCTTCTGTCAAGCCTTCCAGCCGTCATGTGTCCCTTTCGTGAGCGGCCTGTCGCCATTGGCGGCGATATTGCTGAAATGTACCACCAGATACATATAGGGGCAAGTGACAAGTCGGCACAGAGGTTTAAGATTAAGGATTGCGTTCTACTCCGGGCGGAGATAAATGTGAAATTTCAAAGAATTAGGGGATATCGGGGTTATTTGAAGATATTTCTATTTTTAGGGCCATGCGGTGAGCCAAATCAGCTCCATTCGATACTAAGGAAGTTTTTACACAAACACGAATTAATTAAATAATTTATATTACACTCCAGGATTTTTCGAAAAAGATGAAATAGAGATAGTGGGGTAAAACGGGCCCGATGCACCGATTTCCAGCATCGTGCGGCAAATGACACCCTGTTTATCTGGAACTGTAGAGATTTTGGCAGTTCGTGTCAAACATTCATTCGAATCCATCCACTCCGAGCAGAGATATAGAATTTATTCGCGTTTTATACATATTTTTTTCCCACTGTGTATTGATACAGTTCTATGGGTTTTTGCCCAGCCAGCAATTTGGTTGCTATATCTAAATTGCAAAGTCACACATATATAGCACCTAAGAATTCGTATTCAATGCACGAAGCAGGCATATACATACTAAAGTGGAGGCCATATCCAAACAAATATCCGATGACTGCGATTCCATCCAACATGATTTAGGATTTCTCGAAAAATTTCTACGATAACGTCGATTTTCTCCGTCTAAATATACGATTATGCATGATCTTATTAAGATTGAGTGTACCGATATACAACTCAAAATTTTCAAATTAAAAAAAGACAATTGGTGTTCACAGGGAATTGAACTTCGATCCTTTGATTGAGAACTGCGCGTTGGCTGTATTGCTAAGTTGGAAATAGTAAGGTCAAAGTGAGTGGCATGAAACGAATAAAAATTAGCATGATATGGTATGAGACTCGTAGTGGGAGCGTTGTTGTTGTGCATTGAATGCAAGAGGCCCGGAATTGACATCGTTGTTGGAATCTATACATCACTTATTGTAAGTCATCTGCCGTATATAAATAGTATGAAAACCTACACTCCCGTTCAAAAGTTTGGGGTCACCCCCTCAAAAACATGTCATTTTTTTAGGCCCATATCTCCGCCAATTTGTGTCCGATTTCAAAACCCTAGGTTTCATTCAAAAGATAATAAGTCAAAGAAACTTTGAACATGATTTAAAAGAAACTTTTTCAAAAAAATTTGTATGTAAACTTAACCCAAAGTTGCCAAATTTTCTAAAAAATGAATATAAACTTACGGCAGTGTCGCTGGAAATGGGGTCGACTAAATTTTAAGATGAGAGCGGTAATATGACCCATTTTCTATTAGCTTTCAACTGCTTTTTACAGAACTAAGCTAAAAAATCTAGAAAAAAAGTTATTAGTTAAATTAACTTTTCATGTCATCGACCAAAAGTTTGGGGTCACCCCTCAAAATGATGTATCGGCCAAAAGTTTGGGGTCACTATCGTAAAACATGGAAAAGTGATTTGTTGATATCTTTGTCATCTTTCATTCAATTTTAATTCTTCTTGGCTTATTTGAAACAAAATGAATGATACTTACTGCATAGACATTGAACCACACATATTTGTTGAAATTTACATACTAAAACTTTACGTAAAGTTGCCTCATTTTTTGAAGCGTGGTGAAATGTGCTAACTTTACATAACATTTTTATATGCAAAAATCGTTAAATACGTTAAGTTGAAGACATCAAACGTAAATTTAGTTAATTATCTTTGAAATGAGCCAAAAATAATTAAAATTGAACTATAGATGACGAAGATATCACCAAATCACTTTTCCATGTTTTACGAAAGTGACCCCAAACTTTTGACCGATACATCATATTGAGGGGTGACCCAAAACTTTTGGTCGATGACATCAAGGATTAATTTACTTAATAACTTTTTTTCTAGATTTTTTAGCTAAGTTCTGTAAAAAGCAGTTGAAAGCTAATAGAAAATGGGTCATATTACCGCTCTCATCTTAAAATTTAGTCGACCCCATTTCCAGCGACACTGCCGTAAGTTTATATTCATTTTTTAGAAAATTTGGCAACTTTGGGTTGAGTTTACATACAAGATTTTTTGAAAAAGTTTCTTTTAAATCATGTTCAAAGTTTCTTTGACTTATTATCTTTTGAATGAAACCTAGGGTTTTGAAATCGGACGCAAAGTGGCGGAGATATGGGCCTAAAAAAATGACATGTTTTTGAGGGGGTGACCCCAAACTTTTGAACGGGAGTGTATATAGGGGAATCAACGTATATTGGACACAGCGTTACGCCAATATATTTTGGACACTTCCATTTGTTTTTGCCGTAAGTGTCCAAAAAATATTGGCTCGTTGCTGTGTCCAAAATATGTTGGTTCCCTTATTTGGTTGAAATTATTGCTACCATGGTTGGAATGTGTCAACAACAACAAAAATACATATTTGTGATGAATACCAAATATGTAAACAAAACCACGATTCCCGAGATTAAGATTCGACCTAGGATTCGATTATTGAAAGTGCAGTAACAATCATATGAGACCAGTGAAGAGAATTGTCAGACAAAAGAGGCACAAAACAAGCAACAAAGAAGGTGCGACGATTACTCTTTATCCCTACTGGTAACAGATAATGACATGATCTCGAAATTTTTTGTTGCAGACAAAACGGAAGCTGAATTTGTTGCGTACTTTTCAACTCCTGAATAATCCATTGTTGCTAACCCAAAGTCGAAACTGTTTGATGATAGAGCTTCACCAGAGATGCAGTGTTTACCGACTCGAAGTTACCGTTCGAAAATCGCAATGCAAGGCTTAAAAATCTCTAAACTCGTGGTGTACGATGTTAATCCCACTATTTTCAAGTTGGGACAAACTTATGTCGCATGGGTTTGTTTGTCGCAACAAATACAGGTTGCGACATTGTCATTATTGTTGCGCGATGGTTGAATTTTGATTCACTGTATGAGACTGTAAGAATATACGATTTCTACGATTTCGTTCACTTCGTATACGACGCATGTGTGACGCAAACGATCAATATTGTTATGGTTGTATACGATTTCACCGATTTTGATCATACCTTTAGCAGAGGTTCCCAAACTTTAAGCAACCGCGGCGCCTTTTTTAAATTTTCAAAAATGTCGCGGCGCACTAACAACTTTTTACAAAGAATTTAGATGATTTCAACACTTTCAGTACAAAATTTCAAATACAAATGTCACGTTTTTCCACAATAAAAAAACAGGTCCCTAAAATAAATTTTGTAGAAAAATTGCTTCAAAATTCACATAACTTTACGAACGTTTTAAATTTCTGAAGGATTGCAATGTAATTGTGCAATGTAATAACCAATTTTATAAGATAAAATTAATTATGTAGTCAATTTGAGGAAAAATGGATTGTTTAGAACCCTCAGGACGGCTGACAGTTACGGTTAGGGGTTATTTTTTCGTATTCGTGCAATAGGTACACTACTTTAAAAATGGGGTTTTCAGAACCATGCACGAAATCGACACATAAATTGCCGCACTTGTTTAAGATAAGGAGATGAGCCAATCTAGGGCTGAAAATGTCAATAATAAAGACAAAGCATGCGATAGTGATGCAAGTAAAATTGTAGTCCCGTCCAGTTACAGTGTAGTCCAGTTGAAGGCTGGTAGATTGGTAGTAATTGTTCTGGAATGAACTTCCAAAAAGTTCCTTGAAATATTTACTATGAACTACAAACTATTGGTAAAATTGAAAACTAAGCAAATTATTATTAATATTAGCTTTATTAGGGAGATATTCAGCCCGAGGCTGGTTCATCTCCACTGAATTTTCATAATTCTGCAAATGAAAAAAAAAACAAATGAAAAAATAAACAAAAATTTGGTAAAAATCTAAAACTTTCATGAGGAAGTCAGAATTTTCGGAAAACATTCGAATACTTTGGAATACTTACTTCTTAATAAAAAAATCGGAAAATTGAGAAACCCATTTGGTTGACTTTCTTCCGGAGTCTTTCTCAGAAAGGAAAAACTTTGGTGTGAGGCGACACTAGTTTTACCTAACAAAACTAAAGCAACACCTTCAATAATGAGCGTTTGGTGTTTGTTCTTGCTCAAGACCCTACGGCGCACCTGAGAAATGTTCACGGCGCACCAAGGCGTCGCGGCGCACAGTTTGGGAAGTACTGCTTTGGGTATGCTTTTTTACACGATTCTATCCAATTCTGTGCGGTCCTAGCGATAGTATGTCGCACCTTTTATGATCGGAGACGACTACATGGAACAAAATCGCAATTGAAATTTAATTTGGCATGAAATGCGATTTGACGCAATCATTGTCAACAAATATACATATAATTATACAAGTCTGGTTCAATATATAAAAATATACGATTTTTTCCACGCAATGATTTACGATATGTGGTTGACTGGGTGTGTTCTATTACGGTCCGAATAATCAAATTTGTTCTTATGTAGAAATTTTCAGAAATTTTGACAAGAACGAAAACTGATATTAAATCTTTTAATAACACATCAATATCACAAAGAGATATGACGTCAAAAATAGTTTGATTTGAGATCATATTTAGATATTCTCGTCTACTCGAGATGACATGAGTATCAAGTTCATGGTTTCCAGTCACAATTATATTGCGGTTGTAATTGAAAATCGAGTTTCTCACAATACCGTTTATTTGATCATTCTAGTAAAAAATATTTCTTTCAACGTTAATTTTCGATTTCCACAAAAAGGGTAATGGTTCTGCTCGCATAGCTGAAAATGTATTTGTGATTTACTTCGACAAATAATTTAGCAATAATTTATAGCAAGATCATGAACGATCGTTTGTATGTCTTCAAATAATGGAAAAAAATCTTAGTTTTGAATCGTATTATTGAATTTTCCATCGAGAAATAGTAGCGAGATTTGAGATACACAACACAGACTAAACGATCACCAACATTAGGCAACAAACTGACGATACATTCAGTGTACATTTCTCGTTGGACGAAAAGTTTCTCTCAACTAGAGGGAAAACCGAATCTTCACAAAATGTCACTCACAGTACATCGCTATTAACAACACCTAGCCCGTGCACAAGGGAAGAGTTTTGGGGGCAAAACCCCTCCTCTTACCGATGTTCCATACACTAAGCGCCTCTCCGACCTTTGTCAAAATTAGGAAAAACTCCTCCCTTGTCGCCTTTTCTGTGTACGGGCTTGAACCATACCTCTACGCAGTACATTCTTTACATGTTTTTTTTTTTTGCAAAACAGAACGAGCTCACCAATTTTTCATCAAACGTTTATGTTTCATCCTTCACCAGCAGGCCTTGAACAAAAAAAACCGACATATCATTCTGTTTAATCAAACAATGCATATAATGAGACGTCTGTTTACTTGTCCTTGATCTGTCGATAAAGGATGAGGCATAACCATTTGAAAGATTGGTGAGCTCGTATTTTTTTGTGTATTATCAAGTAATTGTGCTTAACAGTAAAAACCACTGTTATTTAGATGCTGATGGATTCAGATTTAGACTCTCGGTACGGTCCACAATATTTTCGTTATAGGTTTTACCTTACTCTCTTGGGCCACATTGTTGTCTTATCTGTTACACGATATAAAGGGCGAACACGATAAAATTGCCACACAGAAAATATTGTATAACTTTTGATTGCGTTCGCCAAAATAGCTATTTTTTACCATGAATAGTATATTGGGGCTGTCCATAAACCACGTGGTCATGAGGAGGGTGGGGGGGGGGGGTTCGGTCAATGACCGTTTTGTATGGACGAATAAAAAAATTTGTATGAAGTAATGACCACGCGGGGGGGAGGGGGGGGGGGGTTGAAAAGTCCCAAAAAAATGACCACGTGGTTTATGGACAGCCCCATTATGTGTAGCTAATACCACAAAATTTTCATTGAAATCGGTTGAGTATTGGCGGAGATATCGTTGATACAAGGAAATTGCCACTTGAGAATCTTGTGCAAACAAACATTTTGGAAAATATCACTTTTTTGCCGTTTCAACGCTGGCGCCAAAAATACTGAACCAATTTCAATGAAAATTTTTATGTACGTAAAGTATGTATGTAGAAGTAGTTTGTCAAAATTTCATTCAATTTGATCATTTGGTCAAAAAGTTATAGCCATATATGTCGCACTATGTCACAATAAGCAGATGTGGTTTTTGGTATAGTGAAATTCAAACTGCTCTTACTTTGAAAGTACTCAACAATAATGGCTGAAATTTTCACTGTAAACAGTTTAACACAACAATTTTACACTGTCAAAGTTTTATAAAAATCGGGACAGTGTTACCAGTTCTACAGTCAAAATAATGCACGAGGAACTAAAAATGGCCAAAAAGTACCTAAAATTTACCTTGAAGCGATTTGAGCTTTGAGTATTTACTAGAAAAAGTACTGAACCGATTTCGATCAAATTTTTACCACTTAATTGATACTATGTTAAGAATATCGAGTGAAATTTCCAAACGTTTTGATGAGGTAACAAAAAAGTTATAGCCTAAGTAATTTTTTGAAATGGGTGCACAAATTTTCTAAAATCTCATTTTATGATATCGACAATATATGCGCCAATACTCAGCCGATTTTAATGAAAATTTTATGGTATTAGCTACACATAATATACTATTCATGGTCAAAAAATTAGCTATTTTGACGAACGCAATCAAAAGTTATACAATATTTTCTGTGTGGAAATTTCATCGTGTTCGCCCTTTATTTAAAGTGCGCATTTTAACTGGGTATTTTCTGATAAATTCAATCATGTATCAATTTTAGGTTTAGATTTTAGGCTTTCCAGAAGCTGAAACATTTCACTGATGTATCCATATCATTGCTTCAGTATTCTGATAAACAATCGGCATTAGAGTATATTATGGCATAGTCGCAATAATGTAACGTATTATTGGTGTGCTCTTATAAAGTCATTGGAGCAATCTTATTAGCACAGATAAACGGCCGCTTCCCATCGATCACCTTTTTAACGATTGATTCAAATTTTCGGTAGTTTGTCAATTAACCACTCGCGGCGCTGGCATCGTTTTTACTCCTGTTTGACGTTTGCTCACTACCGCCACCTCGTGGTACCCCGGCCAACCGTAATACGTTCAGCATTGGGTGGTTACGCTTTCGTGACGATGTTTTTAATGTAATTTGTTCCAAGTGTTACGTCTGTTTCTCTGTGTTTTTAGATTAGGCTGATACAAATTTATTTTTGACTTTTTGTCTCCCCCCCCTTCAAAAATTTTTGGCTCAAAATGGCATTTTGAGGGGGCAGATAAAAAAATATTTATCAAAATATCGAATCTTGCTAAAAATTCTTTAACAAATCCGATGAGTTTTTAATATTTTTCAGATTAAATGCTTTATTATTTTTATCCCCCCCCCTCCACCAGCCAAAGAGTGGTGGGACAAAAAGTGAAATAAATATTTGTAACGACCTTATTGGTGTAATTATTCAAATTTTCAATATAGGTCGCGAAAAATTGAAAAAAAAAATATAAATGGCACTGCTGTAACAGAAGCTAAGGGATGAGAGTCTTTATGGAAATGCAATTCGCCCCACCGCAAACACGCAATATAAATTCGCACAAAATTTATGTAACTGCAAAATTCCGCGGAAATTTTCGGGAATTTCGTTTCGTTTCGTATCAGAAATCTTATTTATTTAAATAGAAATTGCAAGAAAACGATAAGGGATAGAAGTTTTATGTCAAAGAACGAATTTTAGAGTGAGACAGGGGCCACAAGTTTGCCAAAGAAATAATTTTGATTTTTACACATTTTTCAAAGATAATTGACAAAAACAAGTTCCAATAATCATTTGTCAAGATTTTGTAGAGATTATATGATAAATGTAATAAAAATCCCAGGGTGGGCCAAAATACGTAACTTACCCTATGGTCGGTCCTCTATCACCCTTTAAAAAGTTTGCACTCAGGAACCTAACATCCTGTATATGAACCCACCTATGAAAAAAAAAAATCATCAAATTTTGAAAACCTTTGTACCAATTTGTACGATAATAAAAAAAAATCCCCTTAAGTCACATTAAGCTTGTTTTAACCCGGGACCGGTCGCGTCGTGCACTGACTACACGCACCATGAAAAAAGCACGCCTGTGATCCACAGTGTGAGTGTGGTACGACTTTGGGTGGCCAAAGACGCGACTGCTCTAGGGTTAAAATGTTGGTTTTAACTGTATCATATTCATACATCTTATTTTTTTTTGTGAAACTTTGTTTATTTTATTGAAACATCGCTATTGAGTGCAAGTTTAAGAAAAAGATTTGAATTGTGAAATCCCTCGGTGTTATTTGGTTGAATTCGAATTACACTTTCAAGCCAAATTTTATCGTTTATTTTCTTCTTATTAAACTATTGACACATAATTATACTTTTATAATAATCATTAACTTTTACCTTTATTTCTTCTTTTATTTCAGGTATTTTGTGAATCAAACACAGCAAACTTGCAATTCACTTAGCAGTCAGGATAAAACATTGCACAAGAGGCCTATAAACGTATTTATTAAGACAAAAGTGTTTGCAAATTAGTTTAAGATAGACGGTATGCTTGTTACCTTTTACCCATTTTTTATGATTGATGTTGATTTTTATTTTAAATGGTAATGATTATTTTTTTTTTTAAAGAAACCTAATGCTTTTTTTCAATATAGCTATGCCAGCTATCAAGGAAATGTATTATACTTATAGGAAATTATTAAATCATTATTGTATAATTTTCCATCGAGAAAATGTAACTCATATGGTAGAAATCTACTTCGTCATATGCACTAATTCCCATCATATCAGACGTTAAATAGCCAATAATTACATATATTTCAACTGACCTTTGCCAATGGCTCATCAGATGGAAGCAATATGACGTAAACTATAAATAACCACACCCTTTAGCACAGAAAACCGAACCATTACGCAAAATATCACGTTTCTACTTACGAGCTGAAATTTTTTCTTGTTTACGACGAAGGCAACCGCACTAAAGCAACAGCTAACCGAATTGTTCTTCTTCAACGTTCAATGTTCACTTCACCATATACAGTTGTTGATCCAACCTTCAATTCACACCCCACAAAAGCTCTGTGACACTTCAAAGTTGGACTTCACTGCTGCAGAATGCACCAAAAGCTGTTCAGTTCATCAAATACCTTAATCATTTATTTTTTTTCGTCGGTTTAATGTAAACAACAAGTTATCTTTGTCTGGGGAGGGTGCTAGAAAATGTGTGCGTGGATTTTCTGCAAACGAAACATCGTATTTCACAACCATAGAGAAAGATTCCTTAGTTGCACTGTGATGGCCTATTATCTGGTGGTGAGCAAACATGTTGATTTTAATATTTTGGACTTTACTCTAAAGTCACATCCATTTCAATTCAAAACCTTTCTGCTCAATCGTACTTTGAATTGGATTGTGGAGAATATGACCGACGATTCGAATAAACACCTACGGTCGAATCATAATTTTTGATCATCCTATGTACATAGCGTCACGTTCAAGGTGTTGCCCGAAATAGACGTTCACTAGACGGAAACAGAGTTTGGGGTACAATTATTCAATTTTATTATTTTAAGGAAATTATATTTCTTTCACAATCTTTTTTCACATGATATGGACGCTAATTTATAAGTTAGTTGTGCAGAGATGCCAGATATGCAGATTTTTCTGTATTATACAGAAACGAATGACATGTAATACTCGATAATTGAATTTCATAAACAATGAAATAAATCGATTTTTCCATAAGTGTGTTTCCTAACGCAATGAGATACATTGTCAAAAAATCATGCATGGCATGAATACTAGATACAATATGAGGTTCGAAATCACTGTGTTACTTCAATATGATGTCCTAGAGTTGGATTTAATCACCGAAACTTTTATGAGAATACTATTTTTCAATAAAATATACGATTTATTAGAAGTAGGCTATCAATTCAATCAAATTCCTTTAGCCGTTGCCTACCTTTAGGCGTTATTCGCGGATTGGAGGATTTTAATCCTGAAATAACTCAAAAAGTGCAAAACTTGTAAGAATTTGAACAACATATTCGAAATCAGCGACCCCGAATTTAGTAAGTAAGGGTATTTTCAACACAAACGAATATTGATCTCTGACATGATCAATGTTACCCCAAATCAACAAAATCAAAAATTAGATTAAAAAGTCTATTTAAACATGATTTTAAGTTTAATAATACTTTTTCGAGTAGCTTAACACATACTCAGAGGGCCAGTACCTGTTTTAAAAATATAAAACATGTAACGTTTGCTTTAACAAAAGAATTATTCAAGAAAGATCGAAAATTCTGATCAATGTTACCCCGGATTACGGTACAGAAAAATACAGATTTTTAAAAAATGATACAGATTTCTCCAAAAAGTATAAAATTTGAAGTTATTTTCAATAAATTTTATGAAAACTTTGTAAATTGTTGCTTAAACTTTAAAGAATTTATGAAAATTTGTACATTTTCGCACGTGTTTTAGAAAAAATAACACCAGTAAAAATTAAAAAAAACCGTCAAAAAGTAGTACATTTTTATTAGTTTCTATTGAAATCTAGGACTTTCGGTGTCTGCTATACGGCGATACAGAGAAATCTGTATTGATACAGATTTTTGATAAAATAATCTGGCATCTCTGGTTGATACCAAATTGACCATGAGGCATTACTTACTTGTCATAACGTCATAACGCTGGAGGGGGTGTGGGTGTTCTCCATGGTGTTACAGCTCGAACGAGAAAAAAATCTCCTCATACAAACAGTGTTACGAAGGGGTGGGTAGGTGTTCGAAAAAGTAAATTTTGTCGTTATGAAATTTTTGAATGCACCCATAAGATACTCGATCATTATTGGTCGATGTTTAGTTAGACGGGAATTAGATAAAACCCTATCTCATAACATAGACTGAACGAACATCAAAATCAGGAAACGAACAACACGACCATTCAGTGCACCTTGCTCGTTGGATGAAAATTTTCCCTCGACTGGAGCGGAAATCGAACCCTCACTCCATGTTACTAACAATATGTCAGTTTATACCACGTCACCTTGCAGCCCTTTATTGATACATACACTCCCGATCAAAAGTTTGGGGTCACCCCCTCAAAAACATGTCATTTTTTTAGGCCCATATCTCCGTCAATTTGCGTCCGATTACAAAATCCAAGGTCTCATTCGAAAGGTAATAAGTCAAAGTAACTTTAAACATGAATTTGGTGAAAGTTTTTCAAAAATATTTGCTTGTAAACTTAATCCAAAGGTGCCACATTTTCTAAAAAATGAATATAAATTTACGGCAGTGTCGCTGGAAATTGGGTCGACCAATTTTTAAGATGAGAGCAGCATTATAATCTATTTTATATTGGCTTTCAACTCCTTTTTACCGAACTTGAACCCTTGATGTCATTGACCAAAAGTTTGGGGTCACTATCGTAAAACATGGAATAGTGATTTGTTGATATCTTTGTCATCTTTCATCAAATTTTATTTCTTCTTGGCTTATTTGAAACGTAATGAATGGTACTTACTGTATAGACATTGAACCACACATATTTGTTAAAATTTTCATACTAAAACTTAACGTAAAATTGCCTCAATTTTTAAAATGCGTTGAAATGTGTTTACTTTAGATAACATTTTTATGCATAAAAATCGTTGAATACGTTAAATTAAAGACATCTAACGTATATTTAGCTAATTACCTTTGAAATGAGCCAAAAAGAATTAAAATTAAACTATAGATGACGAAAATATCACCAAATCAGTTTTACAGGTTTTACGACAGTGACCCCAAACCTTTGACCGATACATCATATTGAGGGGTGACCCCAAACTTTTGGTCGATGACATCAAGAGTTAAATTACTTGATAACTTTATTTCTAGATTTTTTATCCAAGTTCGGTAAAAAGCAGTTGAAAGGAAATAGAAAATAGGTTATATTGCCGCTCTCATCTTAAAAATTGGTCGACCCAATTTCCAGCGACACTGCCGTAAGTTTATATTCATTTTTTTTTAAATTTGGCAACTTTGGGTTAACTTTACATACACATATTTTTTTTAAAAACTTTCACCTAAATCATGTTCAAAGTTACTTTGACTTATTATCTTTTGAATGAGACCTTGGATTTTGAAATCGGACGCAAATTGCTGGAGATATGGGCCTAAAAAATGACATGTTTTTGAGGGGGTGACCCCAAACTTTTGATCGGGAGTGTATGTGTTGATTAACAATTTTGCAAAATGGAGCTCGAATGATTATGTTTATGTTTCATCTTTCATCAGCAGATAGAGCACAGGTAGGCAGACGTCGGTTACTGTTCAATTAATCATTTCAACAATTCATTAAACAGTGAACATAACGAAACGTTATGTTTACTCGTGCTAGATTAGCCAATGAAACATGAAACATAACCATTTGAAGGATTGGTGAGCTCGTTCTGTTTTGCTTATTGTAAAACAACTTGAGCCCATTGAACATAACAGACAAAAGCATATTATTCAGTATGATCATGCTGATGGATTCATGTTACGATTCTCGTTACGGTCCAGAGTATTATCGATAATAGATTTTAATTTGCTTTCTTGGGCCTTCGTAATCGTCTTCTCTGCTACACGTTTATTTTCTTGTTGTGGTTGTACTGCTCGCGAGCATCACTAATGGTAGGGCTAGTTACCATGCCCTCCTGATCGATTATACTTAAAATCAAGCTATCAGTAAACTGAAGAATTTTAAAAGAACACTAAGACAAAAGTGGACTCTTACCCAGTTTGCACGACACACTAGAAATAAGTAGATGACAAATAAAAAGATAACGAATAAAAAAATGCAATTCTCACACTGCTGGTTAACAAATTTGATCAAAGCTGGGACTCCTCAACTAGAAAACATTTTTAATTTCACCCACTCCATTTACCATCGGATCTTATTACTCCTTACGGATCCCAAGTGCAATGGCAATAACCATCGCACTTGCACTTTATTTCCACTCGCTCAATTTTCCCAGCCTTCAATTATACACGCACAGTCAAGGCAGAATTATCAACCATCTCCATAATTGCCCGCAATAATGCAGCGAAAGAGATGTAGTTGGTGGACGCCGTCGTCTGCTAGGCTACTTAAGACTGCCGCGCTGTATCAAATTACCCTTGACATGCTGAGTGAAGTTCATACACCCAGTCAGTCGGCAGCCAGAAGCCAGACCCAGACAGCATCATGCCATAAACTGACCGCGGTCAATTTACCGCGACTTCTGCATCTGTGACTCGCTTCGCGAACGCGAAGGTACCTCTAACAAGATGATCGGGCGGCGAAAACTGCGAGATGAAACGGAATCGTTTGCTCCTTAACTGCTCTGTGTTTCAAATGTCAGTTGGTGTTCCCGACTGTGGAGACATACGAGAATTTGACGCTTGATGTAATTTAGTTAGCGTTTTACAACTTTTCTATGTTTTAAAATGAATTGCCTTATAAATTACACCAATTTTCTATGCTTCTGTAGGAACTACATGTAACGTTAAGTTAAAAGGAAATTGCAATTAACATGGATTGGTTATACGATACTTTTTACTTTGAGAAATTTGTTTTCGCATAGTCTCGACAAAAGAAATTGATAACGTTTAAAATTAACCGTAGCATACCTGGACCAAAATTGTTAACAATTGTTTAAGAATGATAAACATTGTTTATTCTAATTATCTCAGCCTAAGATACCTTTATAAATTCAGACAGATATGTTTAACTTTATTTCACCATCCGAGTCGGGACTCCGACCAATCATCAACAAAACGAAGCGGGTGGATTGGATTGGACCATCAGCATCCGAAAAGCGGCTCACGCACCTCCCATCATCCAACCCATGTAACGTTCTTTATTGTGGCCATAAAGTCATTTCATAGACGACTTAATTGCAATCGCACCAACAGCAGCACGTATTCATTAGAGATCGATTAAGATTCAGGTGGGCTCTCTCGGCTCGGGGTCCTAAACGGGGTCCACCAAGCATGCGTGGTACGATGGTGCGCGGATGGTCTACGCCTGAAAAGGAGTCGCGTTCCTTGTAGTTCGTTGCCAGCCAGTCAGCTAGCTAGCCAGCGGAATGTTCATTAATATACGTGTATCAACTCTCTGGAAATAATTACAAAATTGGACGTTGTTGGCTTTTTTCAGCATTTCTTTCAAATTAGCTAATCACCGCATTAAACTCGTCGTCTGGTTGCGCTAAATAGTGCTCGTTAGTGCGGACATGGATCTAGAACGTGGTGATGTCCAATTGTCCATACTAAAAATTGTAAGAAAATTTTTCATGTAGAACTGCTCAATGTTCATCAGTAAAAATCAGTGCTGTCATGCTAAAATCAGAGCTGGTTACCCAAGTTTTCAAAATAGCTGCGCCCCTTATTATGCTACGCCCCCATATAAATAATTCAAGCATTGCGCTCAATTTAACTATTTTACTGTTCCCAAAATAAAGCAAACAAGACAATTTTCCCGCTCACAAAAAAGTGTTAGTCTTGGATGTTAAAATTGCGCTCATCTTATACCAAAAAAGGATAATAGATTTTTCAGTTCCCAAAATATAAAGTGGCTATCTCAGATTCGAAAACAGCTCTCATCGTAAATCAATAACAATGTGAAAATTCCTTCGCTTTTCAATGAGCTGCGATCTCAGTCGTAGAAATTCCCTCAAAATATATCATTAACAATGTAATATATGAAATTACGGATTTATATGATTTTGTTTGGACAAGTTTGATCTTATTTGAAAAATAATAGTGTAATAGTTTTCAATTTGTCAAATTTGTTGGTCGGAAAAAAATATATATCATAATTCAAAGATAAGTGGTGTAATAGCTGCAAACTTCATAAAATAAAAAAAAACTAGTGGTGATATCAGATGAAAAACTTGCACTCATAATATCAAGTAAAATGTGACAAATTTTAATTCAATTTAACTATATTCTATTTATACTAGAAAATTGCTCTCATCGCAAATTGATAAAAATGTGAGAATGTCTGTCTACCCATTTAAAATAAAGGATTTGCAATCTAAGATGATAAAATATCTTATCTAATTGAAAACATTGAGACAATTTTGAAGTACTTAAACAAAATAAACGAGTTTGAATGTTAGATGAGACCATTGCGCTCTTCATACATTAAAAACAGAACATTAATTTGTCGGCTCCCCAAAATGGAAGCGGTGATCTTATATTCATAAAACTTCACTCATCGGATAGCCATATGAAACTTCGTCGCTCTTTATAATAAAAGAGTCGCGTACTTAGTTGGAAAAATGTTGCTGTCATATTAAATAGATAATTTGAAAATTGCGCTCATCAAACATGTAAAAATGTTCGCTCTCCTCATAATATTAAAAAAAAAAACTGAAAACTGAAACGAATTCTGTTAACTGACCAAAAGAGAAAAAACTTTCGCTAACTTAAAAAAATTTGACCTACCCTAATACGTTAACTACTTTGAATTACCCTAATGAACTAGATGTAACTTGTTTTCCCTTCCAAGTAAACTTACACTACCACAACTATAGACAACCTGTGTAACCCAGTCAGAACAGAAATAAAATGAGTCTATTGCAAACAGTAAAGCTGTTCGGGCGCGTTCTTTCGTTATTTCTCCCCGTCCGAATAATTCCCCGCGAGTTGGAAGTCCGCCATATTCGAAGTCCGCTGCGAAACCCTCGAAGGCCGGTTCCCGAGATTTGGTCGGTTGTGAACTGTGACCGGGATCGGAAAAAATCTGGATTTTACAATTTCACATTTAACAAAATAGATATTGTTGAATTAAAATTTAAAAAAGTTTTTTTCTAGGCTCTTATCATACATCAAATATATATGGTGTAGCAATTTTAGACGTTTAGACAATTAAAAAAACTTGTGATATCAAACGAAACAATTGTGGTCATCATATTCAAATAAGTGTGAAAATCTTCCGCTCACTACTTGAAATAAAAACAAAAATTGCGATTACGGTATAGCAAAGAGGTAGGGTAGGCAATCATGAGTTGAACTGAATTGCATCTTTCTGAAGCAGCTGAAAATTTGACCAATTTTTTCTTCTGCAAGAAAATAATTTACTAGGGTAGAATCTCATGTACGTGAAAGCCATGGGTATTAGCTTCCAGAAAAATATGTATTAAATAAATTGTATTTGCACTAAGTGTCATTGAAAAATTCAATAATTTCTCAATAATGATTTTAATCTTGATTTGAACCAATTTTAATCTAGCTTTGAGCTACTGGCGGCAGCACCTCGAGAAAAAAACAGCCAATTTTATGGTAAACAATCAAAAATTATATGGATCTACAAATTCTCATAACTATTTTTCATTAGGCAGTGGTATCTCAACTCAGAATGCTTGGAATTCTTGAGGAATTTGGAAACTAAATTTGGAATTTTCCATCGCCTAAGAGTAAATAAAGCAACTACTAGCGCAGTCTGCCGGCCAACACTGGAAGCTCACCCCCGTTTTCTAGTTCAAATCTAGGCTACAAATTGTTCAATTCAAGATAACATTCTCCGAGCACAAAATACGTAAATTCGATAATTTTTTGACAAATAATGCGAAATATTATTCGGTTGGTCTATTCTACGATAGACAGACTTTCATTTGACGTATTCACTTATTGCGTACGATACAATGCATGAGCTGTACGAGTGTACCGAAAATGTGCTTCCTCTAGGGGAAAATGAAAATCACAGTAATTTTTCAATTGTTTATTTTCAATTAAGAAAACGCTTTTTTCAATGCTTTTAAAGTCAGTGCTACCAGGTTCTATTACGGAGAGGCGTTTATCATCTTTTTCGGGACAATGTTTTCTCGGCTGCAAGGATGTTCTTTCCATATTAAAAAAAAAACAAATAAAAAAATGCGCTCATGTAGAACTGATCCAATTGTGAAAATTTCTGCGCTACCCTCATAATATGTAATATATTATTCTATAAAGGAATTCAGATCTCAGACTACAAAATGTGTTCAACATATTTCATAAATTATGTAATAATGTTCCACGTCATGTTAGTATATTGATAACAATGTGAAAATTTATTATAATGTTTCACTTCAAAATAAAAGAGTGTTTTTCTTAGTATCAAAGCGCTATATATCAGAAACAGTGTTATATTTTTTGCGTTCACCAAATAGAGTGTGATGTTCTCAGATACAAAAATTACACTAATCGTCAATTAATAACAGTAAGAAAATGTAGATGCAAAACGGTGAGTCGATAAGGAGAGCGTCCAACATAGCTCTGTTCCTCACAAGTTCCTACCTCATGCTTCCACGGGTCAAACGATGACAAAGACTGCCAACTAAGAGTTGTGTGCTTAGCTGGTAGTGCAGCCTGGGCACTGTTGTCCTTCTGACTTCAGCTAGATTGAGGAGGTACGATTCGAGCGTCTGTTCACCAAGGAGGTGCGGCTCAAACAGCGTCTGTTCTGGCATCCAGCGGCTGAGTATTAAATGCTGTATCGCGTCAGCTATACCTAAGAAGGCAGCCCCTTCAACGCAATGTAGGCAGCGCGGCCCCGGTAAGGTAGCCTGCTGAAACCCTTCAAACACCCAGAAAAGCAATAGTAGAGTTAACGGATTGATTCAACGGCAACAGACCCGGCAACGAATAAAGGACAACGATTGGAAAGTCGGATCTTGGAACGTGAGAACTTTGAATGAGCCCGCATGTGTTGGGCTCCTGGCTCGTGAACTGCAGAATGTTGGCGTTAAGGTGGCTGCTATCCAGGAGATACGCTGGCCCAAAACTGGAGAACGCGAATTCCGAGCGGTGGATCCCATCGCCAACACTTCATTCAAGTACCACATCTACTACAGCGGCGGCGATAAGGCAGAACGCGGAGTTGGCTTTATAGTGATCGGGAAGCAGATGAAGCGAGTTATTCGGTGGAAGCCGATAAGTGACCGAATCTGTGTGTTGAGGATGAAGGGCAAATTCTTCAACTACAGCCTGATCAGCATCTATGCGCCAACGAACGACAAACCCGATGACATGAAGGATGAGTTCTATGAAAGCCTTGATAAGGCCTACGGAGAGTGCCCAAAACAAGATGTCAAAATAGTCATCGGAGATGCAAATGCACAGATAGGCAGGGAAAGTTTCTTTCGACCTGTCATTGGAACGGAAAGCCTTCATTCCGTTACCAACGATAATGGTCTGCGCCTTGTGACATTCGCGGCTGCTATAGGGATGGCAATCAGCAGTACCTACTTCGCACGTAAGAATATCCGAAAACACACCTGGCGACACCCGAGTGGTGACACTTGCTCCCAGATAGACCACGTGCTGGTCGACGGGCGACATTTTTCGGACGTCATAGATGTGAGGTCCTACAGAGGCCCGAACATTGACTCGGATCATTATCTTTTAGTCGCAAAAATTCGGGCGCGACTATCCAGCGTCACGAGTTCAAGAAACAACCGGACGATGCGTTTCAACATCCAACGCTTGTCAGCCGAAGGGGTAGCTGCACAGTACCATCAGATGCTAGACGAGAGGATAGGAGAGACCATCGGATCTGGAGATGCCAACACACTAGCGTGCACAAGGGGGGGCAAGGGGGGGCACTTGCCCCCCCTTTTATAAAAAAAATACATCATGCACCATATTGAGAGTAATTGTATTATATTTCCATAAAATGCAGTACACAGACATCATGCAGTTGAGTTTCATGCACCATCTGAACATCGTATACATCATCTAAGCAAACATTTGAATTTCACAGGCTCCATTCTAGCATATCGTACACCAAATTGTATTCCATGTACCTGATTCATGCTGTCTTCCGTACCACAACAAATTGTATGCACCATTTTTGCATTTCTTGCACCTTGTATCTAACCACGCAATGTTGAGAATCACTGAATCATAGTGGCAAATATGTTATGCACTACTGACATATACAATTTCTTAGTATCCCATGCACAATCATGATGTTTTCAGAATCACCTAGGCTGATCTCTCGCACCATCTTTTTACTAATTAGTGATGTCAGCACCACATTTGAATAACATGCACCAAAACTGTATTCGATGTACGTGAACCATGGTGACTTCAGCACCACATTGAATTCTTAGCACCATTTTTGCAAGTCGTGCACCTAACCATATAAATTATCGAGTATCACTGAATAACGGTGACGACTAATACAGCACACTAACATCATGCACCTTTTTCAAAGCTTTCAATGCACCATAATGATGTCCACACAATGATTTAGGTATCCGCGCATTATGCTGATCTCATGCCATGTCTTTTAATCAATTAGGTATCTAATACATCATTCTGATATGCACCATCATGAAATTGCATGCACCATCAGAGCTTTTCAAGCACCATTTCAGCGTTTATCATATCATCTAGGCATCTAATTCATCATTATGGCGTGAGCATCATTTAAAATACTTTTTTTTTCTGTATTCTATGCACCATTTTTGTAAATTCATGCACCTAACCATGCAACATAACAACTAATACAACTAATGCATCACTTAGCATCATGCACCTTCTTCGAAACTTTCGATCCATTTTGGCATTCACTATATCATCTAGAAATCTTATGCAACATTATGATGTGGTTCATATTTGAATCTCATGCACCTTTTGGCAATTCGCATACAAAATAGCATTCCATGTACCTGGGCCATGTAGATTTCTGTGCCATATTGAATTTCCTGCACCATTTTCGCAATTCGTGCACCTACTTATGGAATCATGGTAATACTAATGCACCATACCATACATCATGCAGCTCCTTTGCATTTCATGCACCACCATGATGTTCACAGAAACATCTAAGCACCATCTCACGCGTCATCTAAGAATTTTATTCAGATTTGAATTTCATAAGCTCCATTTCGCCATGTCGTTCACCATGTACCTGATTCATGTTGACTTCCGCACCACATTGAATTCTACGCACCATTTTAGCAATTCTTGCACCTTCGATCTGATCACGCAATGTTGAGAATCACTGAATCATGGTGGCAACTATGTAATGCACCACTGACACAATTTCTTAGTATCCCATGCACAACAATGATGTTCTCAGAATCGTCTAGGCTGATCCCGCGCACCATCTTTTAACCCTTTAGGACGCATGCTGTTGTTACAACAGCACAACACTGCCGAAAACCTCGCTTGTCGTATACAACGCGAGTACGGTGCAGTTTCTGCTATTTCATGGCGCGCATCCTGAAAGATTAACTAATTAGTGATGTATGTACCATTTTTGAATAACATGCACCATTTTGGTATTTCGTATTCCAAAACTGTATACCATGTATACTACCATGGTGACTTCGGCACCACATTGAATTCCAAGCACCATTTTTGCAATTCGTGCACCTAGCCATACAAAATAGCCAGCACACTAACATCATACACCTTCTTCAAAGCGTCCACAGAATCGTCCTGGTATCCACGCATTATGCGCATCATGCACTGCCCTTTAATCAATTAGAAATCGAATGTATCATACTGATATGCATGCACCATCATTAAATTTCATGCACCATCAAAGCTTTCCAAGCACCATTTCAGCGTTTATTATATTATCTAGGCATCTGATGCACCATTATGTTGTGAGCATCACATAAAATACTTTTATTTTGTATTCTATGCACCATTTTTGTAATTCGTGCACCCAACCATGTAACATATTGATAATCTTTGAATAACGGTGACAACTAATGCAGCACACTAGCATCATGCGCCTTCTTCATAGCTTTCCATGCACCATTTTGGAATTCACTATATTATTTTGACATCTCATGCACCATTATGATGTGGTTTATATTTAAATTTGATGCACCATTTTGGCAATTTGCATTCGAAATAGTTTTCCACGTACCTGGCCCATGTTGGTTTCTGTGCCACATTTAGTTTCCTGCACTGTTGCACGATTTGCAAATGCATCTTTATATTTAATATGTTCAGTATAACAGAATCATGGTGAAGCTAATGCACCATACTGACATCATGCAGCTTCTTTGCATTCCATGCACCACCATGATGTTCACAAAATCATCTAGGCACTATCTCATGCACCATCTTTGAATCAAATATGTGCCTAATTGTGAAATCATGCACCATAGATACATTTCATGCACTACTAAGGCGTTTCAAGCGTAATTGTGGCGATCACTATATCATCTAGGCATCTATTGCACCATTACTATTATTATATGAAATTTCGTACATCAAAATAATTTCATGTATCATGTTAACTCTAATGCATCATACCGACATCATGCACCATCTTTGAATGCCATGCTCCATATCAGCATTCCATGCACCATCCCAATGATATCAGTGTTATCTAGAGATCCTATACACCAGTGATCCTCAGGCCCATTTTTTCAACTGCTCGTATTGTAATACCTGGATCGATTTGTGAAACATTGAACACGTTATTCTTGATTATTTCTGGAGTAGAACAACTTCCATAAGAAACATCGCAAGGAATTCTTCGACAACATAGAGAACTGGACTTCACGTGCGGCCCGCGGGCCGCACTTTGGTGACCACGGCTATACACCATGGTGACATCATGCACCTTTATTGTCACACGCAATTTGATTTTCATGCAGCAACTAATGTTTACACCATCTCCAAATCTCATGCTTCATCTTGACATTCTATATATCAAATTGCCTGGAGGTTTCCGAGTAGGAATTCCTGGTGGAACTTCTGGAAGAATGCCTGGAAAAATTTCTGCAGGAATCCCTGAGTAAATATCTGGAGGGACATTTGGAGGAGTTTTTAGAAAAAAATCCTGGAGAAGCTTATTGACGAATCCCTGCAAGAATTCCTGTAGAAATCTCTGGAAGAATTCTTGGAGAAATTACGAGAAAAATTGTTGCAGGAATTCCGTGGAGGATTTCCTGGTTGAATTCGTGGAGAAATTACAGGAGGAATTTCTGGAGGAATCCTTGGAGGTATTAATAAGAAACTTGGAAGAAATACTAGAGGAAACTCTGAAAAATTACCAGAGAAATCCCTGATGTAATCCCTGGAGGAATCCGTGAAGGAATTACAGAATCAAACCCTGGAGGGATTACAGAAGGAATCCGTGGAGGAATCCATGAAATAATTCCTGGATGAATTGCTGGAGGAATTCTTAAAGGAGTTTTGGAAGAATTCCTGCATGAATTTCTAGAAGAATTACTCGAGGAATTCATTGACTAATCCTTGCTGGATGAGTCTCTGGATCTCTGGAGGAATTTTTGGAGGAATCAATAGAGGCATTCCTGAAGTAATCCTTGGAATAATTCGTTTAAGAATTCCTGGAGGAATTTCTGGAGGAATCCCTGGAGGCATTCTTGAAGAATCATTGGAAGAAAATTCTGGAGGAGTCCGTGCAGAATTCCTGGAGAAGTTTCTGGAGAAATTCCGGGACGAATTTCTGGAGAAGTTCCTGGACAAATTTCTGGAGGACTTCTTGGGGGAATTTTTGGAAAAACCGGTGGAGGCATTCCAGAAGGAATTCCTGGAGGATTTTCAGGAGGAATACTTGGAGGAATCCGTGGATGCATTTCTTAAGGAATCCTTGAAAATCCTGAAATTCCAGCATGAATGCCTGGAGAAATTTCAGGAGAAATCCCTGAAGAATTCCTGGAAGAATCCCTTGAGGAATCGCTCTCCTTAACCCGGGAGCGGTCGCGTCGTGTACTGAGTACACGCACCATAAAAAATTCTCTCATGTGGTATACAGCGTGAGCGCGGCGTCGCTGCAGGTAGTCAAAGACGCGACTGCTCGAGGGTTAACGCTCTCCGTATCTGCTCACCGTTTTGTAGACCAGAATTAATCCCTGGAGGAATCTCTGGAAGATCCCCAGGATAAGTTTATGGAGGAATTCCTGGAGAATTTCAGGAAAAATCCCTACAAGAATCGAAATTTCTCGAATTTCCTAGAGGTTTTTTTTCTGGGCAAAATTCCTGAGAGAAAAATATGCAGGAAATCCTGGAAGAATTTCTGAAGGAATTCCTGGACGAATTCTTTGAGAAATTTCTGGAAAAATATTTGCAGCTTGGAGGAATGACTGGAGGAACTCCTCGAGAAATTTTTGAAAGAATTCTTAGAGGGATTTTTGAGGAATATCTGAAGAAATTCATTGATGAATACCTGGAGGAATTCTTGAAGATCTTCCTGGAGAAATTCCTGGCGAAATCCATAGAGGAATCCCTGCAGAAATTTCTCGAGGAATTCCTAGAGGAATTCCTGGAAGAGTTCCGGAAGACTTTTTTTGTGGAGAAATTCGTGAAGGAATTCCTGGAGGAATACCTGGAGAAGTTTTAAGACGATTTTCTGAAGTAATAACTAGAGCAATTCCTGGAGTTATCGCAGGAGAAATTTCTGGAGAAATTCCAGAAAAAAAATCCTCTAGAAGTCCGTGGAGGAATCCCTTTAGGAATTTCTCTAGGAGTTCCTAGAAGAGTTCCAAGAGAAATTTCTTCAGTATTTTTGGAGAAATCCGAGGAGGAATTCTTCGAGCAATCCCTGCAGAAATTCCTGGAGGAGTCCTGAAAGAATTCTTGCAGCACTCCCTGGAAGAATTCCGGGAGGTATTTCTGGAGAATTGGGGGAGGTATCCCTGGAGGAATTCCTGGAAGAGTTCCGTGAGAAATTGATTTAGGATTATGTGGAGGATCCGTGGAGGAATTTCTGGAGAAATCCCTTGAGAAATTCCTGGAGGAATCCATGGAGAAATTTCTGAAGGAATTCCTGAAAAAATTCCTGTTGAAATTCCTGAAGGAAGTCATGGAAGTATTTCTTAAGGTATTCTTGGAAGAGTTCCGGGAGACATTCCTTTAGGATTTTATGGAGGAATTCTGGCAGATATTTGTAGAAGATTTTCTGGAGGAATCCCTGGAGCAATTCTTGGAGGTATTTCTGGAGGAATTTTCGAGGAATTGCTCGAGGAATTCCAGGAGGAATTCCTAGAAGAGTTTCGGGAGAAATGGCTGTAGAGTTTATTTATTTATTATTATTTATTTATCTTTATTTAAGAGGCTTTCTACCAAATCGTTGGTTCACCTCGGGGCTTTAGAATTTTCTGGAGGAATCCATTTAGCAATTCCTGGAGGAAATATTGGATAAATTATGGCAGACATTCCTAGAGGATTTTTCCTAGCAGAAATTTCTGGAGCAATCTCTGGAGGAATTCCTGGAGTATTAACTGGAGGAATTCCAGGAGTATTTACAGAAGGAATTCCTGGAGTATTTACCAGAGGAATCATTGGAAGAAATTATGGAGAAATATATGAGGCTCCCTGGAGAAATTTCTGGAGGAATTACTTTTTTAATTAATGTCTGAAGGAACTCTTTCTGGAGGAACATCCTTTGATGAATTACTGAAGGAATTCCTGACGGAATACCTGGAGGAATTTTATGAGGAAATTCTGAAGAAATTCATTAATAAATCTCTGGAGGAATTCCTGAAGAAATTGCTGGTAAAGTCCTGAAAAAATTTTTGGAGCAATCCGTGGAGGATTTCCTGGACAAATAATTGCGGAATTACTCTAGGAGTTCTTGGAACAGTTACGGGAGATATTCTGGCAAATATTCCTAGGGGATTTGCTGGAGGAATCCCTGGAGGAATTCCTGGAGAAATGTCTAGAGTTCTTCCTCGACATATTTCTGAAAGGATTGCTGGAAAAATTTGTGGGGGAATTTTTGAGAAATTTCTGAAGAAATTCATGGATGAATCCCTGCAGGGATTTCTGCAGAAATTTCTCGAGGAATTCCTGGAAGAGTTCCCTGAGAAATTTCTTATGATTTTATGGAGGAATCCGTGGAGAAAATATTTGGGGAATTTTGGCAGACATTCCTAGTGAATTTTTCCTAGAAGAAATTTCAGAAGGAATCTTAGAAAAAATTCTTGGAGTATTTACTGGAGGAATTCCTGAAGAAATTATTTGAGGAATTTCTGGAGAAATTCTGAAGGAATTCCAAAAGGAATATCTGAAGGATTTTTTTTTTCAGGAATTGCTGAAGAAATTCAATAATGAATCAATCCCTGGAGGAATTGCTGAAGAAATTATTGGAAAAAATCCTGGAGAAATCTCTGGAGGGATCCGTGGATGAATCCGAGGAGAATTTCCTGGAGGAATTCCTCGCGGAATACCTGGAAGAGTTCCGGGAGCCATTCCTTTAGGATTCTCTGGACGAATTCTGGTAAGATTCCTAAAGGGTTTTCTGGAGAAATCCTTGGAGGAATTTCTGGCGTACTTCCTCGAAAAATTTCTTAAAGAATTTGTGGAGAAGTTTTAGAAGGATTTTCTGAAGAAATTCATGGATGAACTTCTCGAGTAATTCCGGATGAAATTCCTTGATAATTTTCTGGAGACATCTATGAGAAATTCCTTTAGGACTTTCTGGAGTAATTCTTATATTAATTTTTGGAGAAATTCCTGGTGTAATTTCTGGCGTTCTTCCTCGAGAAGAATTTCTGGAGGAATTTGTAGAGGAATTTTAGAAGGACTTTCTGAAGAAATTCTTGGATGAATTCCTTAAGAAATTTCTTGAGAATGTTCTGGATAATTTTCTGGAGACATCCGTGAGAAATTCCTTTAAGATCTTCTGAAGGTATCCGTAAAGCAATTCCTAGAAGAAATTTTAGGAGAAATCTGGCAGACATTCCTTGAGGATTTTTCCTGAAAGAAATTTCAGGAGGAATCTCTGGAGGAATTCCTGGAGGTAATTATAGAGATATATATGAAGGAGTTTCTGGAAGAATTTTTTGAATAGTTTTATGAAGAATTCCTGGAAAATATCCTGGAGAAATTCCTGGAGAAATCCATGGAGGATTCCCTGGAGGAATTCCTCGCGGAATTCCTGAAAAAGTACCAGGAGAAATTCCTTTAGCATTTTCTGGAGGAATCCGTGGAGGAATTCATGCACGAATCTTTGGAGGAATCTCTGTAGATTGCAACAAGGATTCCGATCGAAATTTTCGATCTAGGAATTCTGACTCAATCTATGAAGTCTTCTCAACTTCTAGCTTCACTAATTGTCCAAGATTGAAATTCTTTCACAACGACATTATTTTTTTATAAATGATATTTTTTTCGATTTTTCAATTGCATTTGATACGTTTTTAAAATTTTATAAGAATCGTAATAATGGCTTCATAATAATTTCGCATTGCCTTGAAATCCTCACCATCCGGAGCCTTCTCCATAATTCCAATTTGAAGTACTTGGCGATGTTAGCACCACATCATGTTGAAACCCCTTCTTGGGAATTCATATTGCGTGTAACACCATGATTCTATGTTGCACCATGATCATGTATTGCACCATCATTGTATTGCCCCCCCCCTAAGCAAGAACCCTGCGCACGCTAGTGTGCCAACAGCTTATGGGGGGATATCCACGAAGCAGTGACAACAACAGCGCAAGAGGTGTTAGGTACGGCTCAGCGACGCCAGCGTAATGGTTGGTTCGACGAGGAGTGTCAACGAGTGACGAACGAAAAGAATGTCGCCAGAAGTCGAATGCTAGTGGCCGGTACCCGGCAGAACAGGGAGCGGTACAGGGTGGCAAGAGCAGCAGAGAAACGAATCCACCGCATGAAAAAACGGCAGCACGAAGAGAGTGTGATTGCTGAAGCGCAGGAAAGTATGGACAGGAATGATATGCGGAGGTTTTATGCAACTGTCAATGGCGCGCGGCACAAGACTGCGCCAGTGCCCGCCATGTGCAATGACCGGGAAGGAAATTTTCTGACAGACAAAACAATGGTGGCAGCCAGGTGGAAGGAGTACTTCAAAGATTTGTTGAATGGTAGCAGCGAAGGAGCACCCAGGAACAGGATTAACATAATGGATGACGGTCAAGCAGTGGAACCACCAACACTGGATGAGGTTAAAAAGGCCCTCAAGGAGCTGAAAAACAGCAAGGCTACTGGGAAGGACGAGATCCCGATCGAACTTCTTAAGCACGGAAGCGAGCAGCTACATCAATCAATCCACCAGCTGGTTGGATGGTCTCATATGCCCAATCTACAAGAAAGGGCGCAGACTGGAGTGTGCCAATTACAGAGGGATTACCCTGTTAAATTCGGCGTATAAGATACTGTCGCGTGTCCTGTTCAACAGACTGAGGCCTCTTGAGGAGTCCTTTGTCGGCGAATACCAGGCTGGTTTTCGTGAGGGCCGATCAACGACGGATCAAATGTTTATCCTGCTGATGATCCTAGATAAATTTCGGGAATATAACTTGCAGACTCACCATCTATTCATTGATTTTAAAGCAGCGTACGATTCAGTGAAAAGAAGCTTTGGCAGATAATGTCAGAACATGGTTTTCCGGTGAAATTAATTAGGCTGATACGCGCAACGCTGGATGGATCAAAATCAAGTATTCAGATCGCAGACGAAATGTCAACCTCGTTTGTGACCTTGGATGGATTGAAGCAGGGGGATGCACTTTCAAATTTATTGTTCATCATTGCACTCGAAGCAGCGATTAGGAGGTCAGGCGTGCAGAGGAATGGCTCTATCATCACACGGTCGCACATGCTCCTCGGTTTTGCGGACGATATTGATGTCATCGGCATCGATCGTAGGGCAGTGGAGGAAGCTTATGCTCCTCTGAAGAGAGAGACAGCGAGGATAGGCTTGACGATTAACTTTACCAAGACGAAGTACATGATAGCGGGTAGAGACAGAAGCAGGTCTAGTGGTGTTAGTGCTGAGGTAGTGATTGATGGGGATGTGTTTGAAGTTGTTGAAGAATTTGTGTATCTTGGAACACTTGTGACATATGACAATAACGTTTCCCGTGAAGTGAAAAGGCATATTGCAGCTGCGAATAGGGCCTTTTACGGATTGCGTAGCCAGCTTAGGTCCCGTAACTTGCAAACGCAAACGAAATTCGCTCTGTATAAGACGCTGATCCTTCCGGTTGCCCTCTGCGGTCACGAAGTGTGGACGTTAAAGGAGGTGGACCGAAAAGCTTTTGGAGTTTTTGAGCGCAAAGTGCTGCGGACAATTCTCGGTGGGAAACAAGAAAATGGAGTGTGGCGCAGTTGTACCAAGTGTACGAAGATGCGAATATTGTTAAACGTATAAAATACGGCAGACTTCAGTGGGCTGGACACGTAGTGCGAATGTCGGAAGAAAGAATAGCGAAAACAATATTCAGCAGAGAACCCGGTACAGGTAGGCGACTTCGTGGGCGGCCGCGAACTCGCTGGCTGCACGCGGTTGAAGAAGATCTACGATCCCTACACGTTCGGGGAAACTGGAGGAACATCGCCCAAGATCGACGAAGATGGTGCTCTACTATACGCTCGGCGTTGGAGTAAAGGGTCTTTGTAGCCAACAAGGTATCAAGGTAAGGTAAGAAAATGTATTTGCTCTTCATGATAAGCAGATTCGATTTTACTTGAGAAAAATGCACAAAATAGAACTTGAAAATTTCGCTTATCAAAAACATAGAAGAATGTAAAGATTTCTGCATCCTCACTAAAATATAAATGTGATCTCAGCCGACATAATGTACTCAACATATCTCACAGAAATTGTTCTTACTCATCACGTAATTTTTGATAAACAATAGGCTTATCTTATTTCAATTTTGGACTTCTGAATGAATTTATGCTAGCCTGCTTACTCTTACAGAAAATTTGATGTCTTAGTGGAGCGGCACCACTCAAACGTCAAACGTTTCTGCGAGAGCCAGCATAAATTCGTGCCTAAGCCCGTAGTGTATCATTTTCTACTTAAAAAATATGCAGAGGTGATTTATAAATATGCATTCATCATATTTCATGAATATGTATTCTAATGATTTTAGACTAAACAAAATATAACAGTCTTAGATGTAAAAACCCTCATTCTGCACAAAAAAGTGGAGCACATTTTTCACTCGCAAAATTATATAAAAAGCCTCAAAATGTCGAAATGTCGGTGTCAAAATCTCGATTATTATCGAACTTCCATGCACCTCGGATAAATGAACGACTCGCGCTGTAAAAATCATCATTTTACAACCTGTTGCATAAATAACTATTAAAAACTAAATAACCATGTTTATTGCAAATTGATAACATTGTAAAAATTATGCGCTTTCATAATAAAGGAGTTGCAACAAAAGATAAAGGAAGGCTCTCATTATTTGCCCATAACAATAAAGAAATTCACTAAACAGTGTAAACTGCTATGGAGTCAATATGTTCCAAACAGGCTTGCCGAACGTGCACTACGCGATCGTGAAGCTTATGAAAGATAAATATTTTCCTGATGAAACGTCGCGATCACCTAGGCAATCTTTGATTATTTGATTCATATTTGCGCTATTGAGTGAATCACTTTAATGAAACAATTTTCACTTAACAAAAAAGAAAGCGTATGCATTAAAAATAAGATACTTTTTCAAAAAGCTGTAGAAAAATGTCTGAGCAAAATAAAAACATGAACTTGTTTTGTTTACAAACAGCATTTATTGTTTATGCTAGAAGAATTGTACAGGCCTTGGAAGGCAGTTGATCAGCAGTGATCATTTTAGTCACAATTGTCGAAAACAAATTTGTTCACATATTTTTCGATAATTTTCACCGTTTTGAACATTTTTCCATGAAAACTATTACGTATTCAATAGCGTACAATCATATTTTCACATTTTCTTTTAAAATCACACTTCAAAATAATTAAGCAATTTGTGAGAAACAAGGATCCCGTGGTACCGGAAGCGAAAAAAACAAATTTCGACTGATATAGTTATATCATGCTAATCGTCATTGTGGATTCAAATCAAAACAGAATATCATCAACCCCCAGATATTTCCAAATAAACTAGGGTACGTTTCGTGACCTTTTGGTGCCATTGATTCCATAAATTGTCACGTTTTTAAAGAAAAATTGGATACCTAGAGAGAAACATGATTTAATTGTTTTTTCTTCAAAGTGCCGATATGGATAGGCCGTTTTTGGCTCCAGGAATGGATCGAATTGTTCAATTTGCTTAAAAACCTCCCTGACGTCGCAAAGAGGCGCTTGTTGAACATGTTCAACCAGTTCCTGGAGAACAATATTGTTCCGGATGATTGGAGGCAAGTGAGGGTAATAGCTACTCAAAAACCCGGGAAATTCGCGTCAGATCATGATTCGTACCGTCCAATCGCGATGTTGTCTTGCCTACGGAAGTTGCTGGAGAAGATGATTCTCTTTCGACTGAACAAATGGGTTGAATAGAGTAGCATGCTGTCAGATGCACAGCTTGGTTTCCGCAGAGGCAAAGGAACGAACGACTGTCTTGCGTTGCTTGCTTCAGAAATTCAGCTTGCCTTTGCTCAAAAGCAGCAAATAGGCTCAGTATTTTTGGGCATTAAGGGGGCCTTTGATTCAGTTTGTGTCGATGTTCTTTCCGACAAACTTCACACAAGTGGCCTTTTACCAATTTTGAACAACGTTTTGTATAATTTGCTGTTTGAGAAGCGGATGAGTTTTGCTCATGTGACTTGACAGTTTCACGAATTAGCTACATGGGTCTCCCCCAGGGTTCATGTCTAAGACCCCTTCTTTACAACTTTTATGTTAGAGACATAGATGATTGTCTCATGGAAAATTGCACGTTAAGACAGCTTGCGGATGACTGTGTTGTTTCTGTAACGGGATCAATAGCAGTCGATCTACAAGGACCACTACAGAATACTTTGGACAATTTGTCTACTTGGGCTCTCAAGCTGGGTATCGAATTCTCTCCGGAGAAAACTGAGATGGCTGTCTTTGTTAATGGGGGCGATATTTAGTATCGCCCACGCCACGAACGAGAGAGAGAAAGCATAAGTTACAAACGGAAACAGATTTCCCCCTTCAGTTAGAACTGTACCGCGATCGAATAAAGTTGTATTCAAACCGAGCTCCGTGTGTTGCGTTTGCTTTTCTTCCCTCGTTGCGCGTTTCCCGTAGTGAACTTTTGTCGGGAGTTTTCCGCTGTGATAACCTGGTGGTCGTCGGTTTTCTCACAGGCTATGGGCCCAGGAGAGGTCGAAGAAAAGTGCCAGTGAAAATTTCCCCCGGAAAACTGAAAATTTAGACGATTTGTGCGAGAAGACAATTCGGCTCGTTTCGGCGTGGGAAAGCGGAGCGCTAATTGAGTCGGTGGCGTTGACGTCGATAGCGTCGGCAGCGGTACGGCAGTCTGCCTGTGTGCGTGTGTTGTTCGGTCGGTCAGACGGGCAAACAAGCCGGAGTGAATTTGAGTTCGTCGGTTGAGGTTAGACACAATCGTGTTCGTACGTGTCACGGGTGTGAAAAATAGTTTTCTGCAGTGGTTTCGATCAGAATCGAAAATGGCTGAGAAACAAGTGCTATTTCCACGCCTCAACAACCAGAACTATTCTACGTGGCAGCTGCGTATGGAGATGCTATTGAAGCGGGACGAGTTGTGGTTCGCGGTGCACGATGCGAAGCCAGAGCCAGCCACCCACGCTTGGTCGACAGCAGACCAAAAGGCGTTGGCGACAATCGTGTTGCTATGTGAGGATAGTCAGCTCAATTTGATTGAAAACGTTGCGTCGGCGAGTGATGCGTGGGCGGAATTGAAAAAGTTCCACGGCAAAGCGACAATGACATCCCGTGTGTCGCTGCTTCGGAGGATCTGCAGCCTGAATATGCCGGAAGGAGGAAACGTGGAGAAACACCTCTTCGAGCTAGAGGAGCTCTTTGATCGTCTTGAGTGCGCCGGTCAGAAGCTGGAAACTCCACTGAAAGTGGCGATGATTCATCGCAGCCTTCCAGAATCATACGGCGGATTGGTGACGGCGATGGAAAGCCGTCCGGACCAGACCATCGAATTCGTCAAACAAAAGCTGGTTGACGAATATTTGCTCCGTGTGGAACGTTCTGGTGAGTCCGGTGAAAAAGTGATGAAGCTGCAAGGAAGAGGGCAGAAAAAAAGAATGCGCTATAGGTGTGGCAAGCCCGGCCACTTTCGTCTTGATTGTCCGTCGCAGCAGGAGAAGAAAGAAGAAGATTCCCGAAGTGAGAAGAAGAAAAGTGCGCGTAAAGCCAAGCAGGCTGTCGAATCAGAGAGCCCGATCTGCTTCACTATCAGGAGTAATCGGTGCAGTGGTTCGTGGTACGTTGATAGTGGCTGCTCGAGCCACATGTCGAACGAGAAAGCATTTTTTCGGGAACTTCAGGTGTTGGCCGATGGATCCGTGACGCGATCGGCCGTTATCGGTGAAGGAGTGGTGAAGTGCGTTGACAGTGATGGCCGCGTGAGAGACGTTACCTTCAATGAGGTGCTGTACCTCCCGGAACTAGACAGTAGCTTGTTGTCAGTACGGAAGCTGACGCAAAAAGGACTAAAGGTGGAATTCGGCAGGTCAAAGTGCACAATTGTGAATACGGATGGGAAAGAAGTTGCAGTGGCGCCACTTAGTGGAAACCTGTACGAGCTGAGTGTGGCGCAAGATGCACGGCTGAGGAAGGAGGCTCGGCATTCGGATAGCTGCCAGCATACCTGGCATCGGCGGTTCGGACACCGCGACCCGGCGGTGTTGCAGCGCATCAAAGCGGAGGATCTCAGCGATGGCTTCCAGGTGAAAGACTGCGGAATCAGGCAAGTCTGCGAGCACTGCCTGCAAGGTAAACTTTCTCGTATTCCCTTCCCTAAAATGTCAACTAATAGTTCAAGTCGGATTCTGGACTTGGTGCACACAGACGTGTGCGGTCCCATGAAGTGTGTCACGCCTGGAGGTTGTCGCTATTTGATGACCCTTATTGACGACTACAGTCGCTACACTGTGGTCTGTCTTTTGAGACAAAAATCCGAAGCGGCCGGGTGCATCAAAAGGTTCGTGGCACACGTAAAGAATAAATTTGGGAGAGCGCCGTGCGTGATTAGATCCGACGATGCTGGGTCATTAGGCCGAAGGTCATTAGGCCGAAGGCCATTAGGCCGAAGGTCATTAGGCCGAATGGTCATTAGGCCGAATGGTCACTAGGCCGAATGGTCATCAGGACGAATTGAAAATCAGCCGTTATGAGCATGTAAAGAGATCTGTTGTTTTTACTTTTTCCAAAATTTTTTTGCCGAAAACTACTTCATGACTACTTTAACAATGAAACTAGAAAGAATAGCCTATGTTTTAAAGAAGGAAAAATTTATGAATTGAATATCAGCAGTTTCTGCGCCAAAAACTATTTTAGCAATGATACTAGAAAGAACAGCCTATGTTTAAAAGAAGGAAAAATTCATGGGTAAAATATCAGTAGATTCAGCATCAATAAAGTATCTTCGTGCCTGTCACACGATATACACATGCAAAATGGTCATTTGCCGAGGAAGCTCTCAGTTAATAACTGTGGAAGTGTTCATAGAACACTAAGCTGAGAAGCAGGCTTTGTCTCAGTGGGGACGTAACGGCAAGAAGAAGACCCAATGATCATTCGGCCTGATGACCATTCGGCCTAATGACCATTCGGCCTAATGACCTTCGGCCTAATGACTTTCGGCCGAATGGCCTGACACCAGATCCGACGGTGGCGGGGAATATGTGAATGAAGAGCTGAAAGATTTCTATGCTTCGGAGGGAATTCAAGCTCAGTACACGGCCGCCTACTCCCCACAGCAGAATGGTGTTGCGGAGCGGAAGAACCGCAGCCTCCAGGAAATGGCAACCTGTATGTTGTTGGATGCACACGCGAAAAAAATCCGTTCTGATAAACGTGAACAAATACACCGTGAACTGGAACTAGTTCCGACATATGGGCGTTCTAGAGAACGTGAAACCCAGTTCACGGTGTACATTTCTTATTGTTGTTATGGTTGCTCTGCATAGTTCCCGTTGCCGTGACTGAGAGTGCACGTATATCGGAACGGTTTTTTTGCGTGCAGGTCTCGATAAGCAGTACTGGGGGGAGGTGGTCATGACTGCGGGCTACATCCAGAACCGGATGCCATCGCGTTCTGTGGACCAAACGACGTTCGAAAGATGGTTTGGACGGAAGCCATCGCTGAAGCATTTCCGGGTGTTCGGGAGCGTTGCGTACGTCCACATCCCGGGCCTCAAGCGCAGCAAGTTGGATGCGAAGGCTCGAAAGCTACTGTTCGTGGGCTACACAGCAAAAAAATATGAAAATTAAACAGCACGTAAATTGAAGATCAACTGAAATTTGCGACAGAAAAATGTAAATCACCTACATTTAACGTCACCCGAGCAGCCAGCTGCTGGTCAGACGGCTTGTTTACAGATTTTAAAGCATATTCGCTTTAAATTTACATGCATCTGCTATAAACCACGCCAGGCATTCTCCGTCGTCAGCTAAAGAACGACTGCTCGCAGCTGTGGCGGTTTCCCCGTTGTCTCTCAGTAGGGTATTCTGGGGTAATACGCACCAGTTAAGGAAGATGCGTCCAAATGCATATAAAAGGACAATAATTTATTGTTTTAATGCATGCATTCATTGCAAATACTTGCATTCAAAGCGATCTCGAACAAAACTTTGGCCTTAATATAGTATAGCTTTTGAAAATAACGTTTTTTGTGAAGACTAACATTACGGCTTCGTATGTTTATGCGGGGCAGTATGCACCCATGCTCGGGGTAAAATGCACTACAACAATGGGGCAGGATTCACTCAAACAAAGGGGCAAGACGCACCACAACATTGGGACAAGATGCACTGTCGAGTTTATATTTTTTTTCCCTTTTTAGAGAAAATGCATGTTTTCTAAGGTTTTTAGACGAGTAATAGCTCAATTTCATTTGCGATTACTTTCACAGTGCTCATAGATATGATTACAGCTTGTTTTCTATAGGTGCGTTTTGCCCCAACACATGGAGTGCATATTGCCCCAATCAAGAGTAAAAAATAAAACTGTTTAAAATATATAATTTATGTAAATTACTGTTTATGTTATTATTTCTACGCTTAGTATTACCCTCAATTAACTGAATAAATACAACAGCTTAAGATATTTGGTCGGTTTTCACTATCAAATCGTTCGACAAACGATAGGAAAAATTACATCAGAAACCTGCGTTTTGATTTAATTCATTTTTCTCACTAATTACGTAACGCAGATATGTAAAATATTCCAGGTGCTCATTTATAAGGACGTTCTATTAGACTGGCAAGGTTTCAAAGCTCCAAAACCGATAATTCCTGAAAAATCAAGGGGGTGCGTTTTGCCTCGACAGTGCATATTACCCCAGATGCCCCTAGTCTTTGCAGCAGTCGGAGCATGTCGGGAATGCGTGCATTATGGTAGAAGCAGTTTAACTTTGACTGTCTGCTATTCAACAAGCTGAGATGAAAACGCGTGCTACTCACACCCCAAGGATCTGAGTTCAATTCTCGCTCGGAGCTTGATTTCTTTTATATTTTCTAACAGATATCTGCAATGTAATTTTGAGATCGCACAAAAATTTCCATCATATATGACGGGGTCCTTTTATTACATTCGATCCGTCATAATTTTACAGGTTTTTTTCGAACTGTGTGGTAGGCGCGACATGTTGGGAGAATGCCGAAAAACCGCTGCAAAATTAGTGTTCGCCACTGATCCGGTTGGTCCAAGAAGCCATGGAATGCCAAGAGCACATTGGGCGGCTTATGTGACTGACGGTGGAAATCTGCAGCTGGAACATATGGTATTATGGCGGCAAATCGTAGAACTACATTAATGAAATTGTGGACAGATCAGGCAAAATAAATCTATTTCATATCATAATTGACTATACTATCCTTTTCGCTTATTCCTGGAGTGAGTAAAGTTTTTTTTCCTGTGTCCATTCGTTCAAGTTGGATTTTTCAATTTTTCTGCGAGGCTTAAGAGCGGAATTAATTCTGTAAAATAGATGCTTCTCATATTTCCAGAAATTCATTAAAAAATCCTCCAGGTATTGCTTTATAAATCTGTCAGAAAATTTAAGAAACAAATCGGCCAAAAATGCCATAGAGGTTCCTCCGAGAAGTCCTTCAGAAACTCTTCCATTGATTCCTTCAAAAAATTCTAGTGATATTTGCAGACGCGGCACAATGCAGTTTCTCCAGGTATTCAGATTTTTTTTTGAATAAAAAAAATCGCTCACAGATTTCTACAAGAATACTTGCAGGAAATTCTCCAACAATTTCAATAAAGGGGTTTTCAAGGAATTTTGGCTATGAATAAGTATTTATTTTTGTATTTTTGGAATTCCACCAAGAATTTACCAAAAAGTTCTTAAGGTATTTCTCCTCGGATTCCTGTACGGGAAATCCCTGGGATTTTTTCGAATATTCCTTACTCCTACGGAGCTTCATTCAAAAACACTTCCTAAGATTTCTGCAGGGATTTTACTAAAAATTTGTTCACTATCAAAAACTCTTGCACACGAATGTGGAGTTGTGCTCGCTGAAATGTACTTGACGTTCATAGAATGAGAGGTTCAAGTTGATACTTCAGAGAAGATTCCACCTTCCTGATCACGGAACTGCTCAGGGTTTCTTTCAGAAATTTGTGCTGGCTTTTATTTTGAATTTCAGGGATTTCTGCAGCAATTTCAGCAAGGGATTATTTGAATAGTTCTTTACAAATCCTACTGGGATTGCTTTAGAAATCCATCCCAAGGTAAACTTTGACTTGTATTGCGAATTTCTGTCGTAAAATCACAGTTCTAAGGGATTTCCTTGGAGTAATTCTGATAAATTTATTGACATAATTTTTAAAATTTGACTTGTATTGAGAATTGTTGTCGAAACATTACAGTTCTTATGGAACTCCTTGGAGTGTTTCTTATAAATTTCATGAAATTATTTTTAAAATTTGACTTGTATTGAGAAGTGTTGTCGTAAAATCACAGTTCTTATGGAACTCCTTGGAGTAATTCTAATAAATTTATTGAAATAATGTTTTTAATTTAACTTTTATTGAGAATTGTTGTCGAAAGATCACAGTTCTTATGGAACTCCTTGGAGTAATTCTGATAAATTTATTGAAATTATTTTTAAAATTTGACTTGCATTGAAAAGTGTTGTTGTAAAATCACAGTTCTTATGGAACACCTTGGAGTTATTCTGATTAATTTACTAAAATGTCTTTTTAATTTGACTTGTATTGAGAATCCCTAAAAACCAAACGGACCCAGGACGAAAACGGCTTTCCTGGGAATCTGACTAGACTGTTTAAAGCAACGATGGACGGTGTGTAAAACTGCGTAAAGATTTCGGGTGAACTATCCAGCTTATTCGAATCTCGCCGGGGACTGCGACAAGGTGACGGACTCTCATGCCTACTCTTCAACATCTCTCTAGAAGGTGTAATGCGACGAGCCGGGCTCTACAGCTGGGGTACGATTTTCACAAAATCCGGGCAATTTGTGTGCTTTGCGGACGACATGGATATTATCGTCAGAACATTTGGAACGGTGGCAGAGCTGTACACCCGCCTGAAACGCGAAGCACCAAAGCAGGTCGGACTGGTGGTGAATGCCTCAAATACAAAGTACATGCTTGTAGATGGAACCGAACACGACCGGATCCGCCTGGGTAGCAAGGTTACGATAGACGGGGATACCTTCGAGGTGGTGGAGGAATTAGTCTACATCGGATCCTTACGTCCAGCTGACAACAACGTTAGTCGTGAAATTCGAAGGCGCATCATCAGTGGAAGTCGGATCTACTACGGGCTCCAGATTCACCCCCGTACCAAATTTACCATGTACAAAACGCTTATAAGACCGGAGGACCTGCAGGCACTTGGAGTTTTCGAGCGACGCATGCTAAGGATGATCTTCGGCGGTGTACAGGAGAATGGTGTGTGGCGGCGAAAGATGAACCACGAGCTCGCTGAACTCTACGGCGAACCAAGGATCCAGAAGGTGGCCAAAGCCGGAAGGATACGGTGGGAAGGGCATGTTGCGAGAATGCCGGAAAGCAACCCTACAAAGTTGGTGTTTGCTACCAATCCGGTTGGCACAAGAAGGCATGGAGCGCAGAGAGCACGCTGGGTGGACCAGGTGGAGCGTGATCCGGCAGGCATTGGGCGTGACCAAGGATGGAGAGCGGCAGCCACGAACCGTGGAATATTGTTGACTCAGTTTTATTATGAATTTGATGTAATATTTAATAAATGAAATGAATGAGAAAGGAATCCCTAAAGAAATTGCTGGAGAAATCCCTGTGGAAATCATGGAGGAATCCCCAAAGGGATTCCTGAAGGATTCTAGGAGGATTACCAGGAGGAATTACAGGAGAAATCCCTGAAGGAATTGGCTTAAGCGGTGTTGATAAAAATCCATATTCTGAATCTGCATGCCAAACTGGACCAAAATCCAAATTTTCATAAAATTTGGTGGCATGGAACCTATTTAAAAACCAATTTGATGTGTGTATGGAAGCGATATGATGAATCACCCCTCATCGGATTTTGTACTAAGCGTAGATGTCAAGCAGTGTCCCTGCTGTCAAAAACTGTTTTCGACCTCAGAAAAAGATGTTCTTTCGTACACAATTAAAAAATCAATAAAGTTTTCGAAATATGAAAAGCCCCAAGAATAGGAGGAATTCCTGGATACATTCCGGGAGTTATTCCTGGAGAAATTCCAGAAGGAATCCTTGGAGGAATTCCAGGAGGAACCCTTGAGAAATTGCTTAAGGAATCCCTGGATAAATTCCTCGAGGAATTCCTTGAGGAATCCCTTCGGAAATTCCTGGAGGAATTTCTGGACGAATTCCTGGAGGTATCCCTGGAGGAATTCCTGGAGAAATATTTGAAGATATTCTTGAAGGAATTCCTGGGCGAATCCCTGGAGATATTCCTGGAGGAAACCCTGAAGAAATTCCAGGAGATATTCCTGGAGAAATTCCTGGAGGAATGCCTTGAGAAATTAGTAGAGGAATTCTCGCAGGAATTCCTGGAAGAATCCCTGCAGGAATCCCTTGAGCAATCGCTGGAGGAATTCCTGGAGGAATGCCTGGAGGCATGCCTGGACGATTTCCTGGAAGATCCACAGGAGGAGTCCCTGGAGGTATTTCTGGAGGAAGCCCTGGAGGAATCACACGGAAAATTCTTGGAGGAATCTCTGGAGGAATCTCTGGATGATTCTCTGGATGATTCTCTGGAGAAATTCCTGGAAGAATCCCTAGTGGAATTCCTGAATTAATCCCTGTATGAATTCCTGAAGAAATTGCTGGAGGAATCCTTGGAGGCATTTCGTGAGGAATGACTGGAGAAATTTCTGGATGAATCGCTGGAGGAATTCCTATAGAAATCCCTGGAGAAATTCCTGAAGAAACCCCTAGAAAAATCATGGAGGAATTCCTGGAGAAATTCCTGGGAGAATCACCGGAGAAATTCCTGAATTAATCCCTGGAGAAATTCCTGAAGGAATACCAGGAGAATTCCCAGAAGAAATTCCTGGAGGAATCCTTGGAGGAATTTCTTGAGGATTAACTAAAAAAAATTCAAGAGAAATCCCTGGAGGAATTCCTGGAATAACGCCTATAGGAATTCCTGGGGGGATCCCTGGAGGAGTTCCTGTAGGAATTCCTGGAGGATTTCCTGAGAAATTCCTGGAGGAATACCTAGAGGTATTTCTGGAGGAAATTCTGGAGGAATCTTTGGAAGAATCCCTGGAGGAAGCCCTAGAGGAAGCCCTAGAGGAAGCCCTAGATGAATTCCTGGAGGTATCCCTGGAGGAATTCCTGGAGAAATCCCTGGAGGAATTCCTGGAGGAATACTTGGAAAAATTCCTGGAGGAACCCTGGAGAAATTCCTTAAGAAATCCCTGGAGAAATTCCTCGACGAATCGCTGGATGTATTCCTGGAGGAATCCCTGGACGAATTCCTTGAAGAAACCTTGGAGGAACTCCTGGAGCAATCCCTAGGGGAAATCCAGTAAGTATTCTTGGAGGATTTCCTGAGGACTTCCTTGAGGATTTCCTGTAGGCATTTTTGGAGAAATTCCTGTAGGAATGCTTGAAGGAATCCCTGGAGGTATTTTTGAAAGAATTATGATAATTAGCTTTATTAAGGACAGGGCCCCTATAGCCACAGCTGTAAAGGCGTGGGTATTCAGTATGACCAAGCTGAGGGTGACGGATTCGATTCCCGGTCAGTCCAGGATCTTTTCGTAATGGAAATTTCCTTGGGCATAGAGTATCTTCGTGCCTGCCACACGATATACACATGCACAATGGTCATTGGCAGAGGAAGCTCTCAGTTAATAACTGTGGAAGTTCTCATAGAACACTAAGCTGAGTAGCAGGCTTTGTCCCAGTTGGGACTTTACGCCAAGAAGAGGAGGAGCTTTATTAAGGAAATTTTCAGCCCTTGGCTGGTCGATCTCCGGTTTTTTTTTTTGAAAGAATTCGTGCAGGATTTCTTGGAGGAAACCCTGGAGGAAGCCCTGGAGGAATTCCTGGAGGTATCCCTGGAGAAATTCATGAAAAAAACCCTTGGAGGAATACTTGAAAAAAAAAAACCCTAGAGAAATTCGTTAAGGAATCCCTGGAGAAAATCCTGGAGGAATCGATGGATGTATTCCTGGAGGAATCCCTGGAGGAATTGCTTAAGGAAACTTTGGGGGAATTCCTGGATGAATTCCTTAAGGAGTCCTTGGAGGAATTCCTGGAGCAATCCCTGGAGAAATTCCTTGAGGAATCCCTGTAGGAATTAATGGAGGAATTTCTGGAAGATTCCCTAGAGAAATCCCTGGAGGAAATCCTGGAGGAATCCGTGTCGAAATTCCTGGAGGAATCCTGGAAAAATTATTTAAAGAATCCCTGGAGAAATTCCTGGAAGAATCCCTGGGGAAATTCCTGGTGGAATTTCTTAAGGTATACTTGGAGGAATCCCTGGAGCAATTCCTGGAGCAATTCCTGGAGGTATTTCTGGAGGATCCCCTGGAGGAGCCCTTGGCGAAATTCCTGGAGGCGCCCTGGAGGAATTCCTTAAGGAATCCCTGGAGAAACTCCTGGAGGAATCCCTGGAGAAATTCCTGGTGGAATTCTTGGAGGTATTCCTGGAGGAATCCTTCAGGTATCAGTAGGTCGGCTCCAGAGGCACGTTCTCCTCCATTTGGGAATTTCCTGAGGAATTCCTGGAGGAATCCCTGCAGGTATTTTTTAGAGGAATCCTTGCAGGAATCCCTGGAGGAAGCCCAGGAGGAATCCCTGAAGGTATTTTTTGAAGAATTTCTGGAGGAATCCCTGGGGGAATCCCTGGAGGGAGCCCAGGAGAAATCCCTGGAGGTTATTTTTGGAGGAATTCCTGGATGAATCCTTGGAGGAATCCCTAGAGAAAGCCCTGGGGGAATTCCTTGAGGAATCCCTGAAGGAGTTTCTGGAGGAATCCTTGCATGAATTTTTTGAGGAATCCCTGGAGAAATTGCTGGGGGAACCATTGAGAAATTCTTTTTCTCTGTAGGAAATCCTGGAGGAATGCCTGGGGGAATTCCTGGAAGAATCCCAGGAGGAATCCCTGAAGGTATTTCTGGAGGATAGCCTGGAGGAATTCCTTCAGGAACCCCTTGAGGTATTCCTGGAGGAATCCGTGGAGAAATCCCTAGAGATATTCCTGGAGGAATGTCTGGAGAAATTCCTGGAAAAATCGTTGGAGAAATTCTTGAAGGAACTCTGGAGAAATTCCTGAAGACATTCCTGGAGGAACCCTGGAGGTATTCCTGGTGGAATCGCTGGTGGAGTTCCTTGAGGAATCCTTGGAGGAATTACTGGGACAATTCCTTGAGAAATTCCTGAAACCCTGGAAGAATTCCTGGGGGAATGCCAGGAGGAATGCCTGGTGGAATTCCTGGAGGAATCCCTAGAGAAATTCCTGGAGGAATCCCTGGAGGAATCCCTGGAGGAATTTCTGGATGATTCCCTGGAGGAATCCCTGGAGGTAGCCCTGGAGGAATTTAAATTCCTTAAAGAATCCCTGGATAAATTCCTGGAGAAGTTTCTTGAGGAATCCTTGCGGAAATTCCTGGAGGAATCCCTGGACAAATTCCTAAAGGAATCTCTGGAGGAATACTTGGAAGTATTTTTGGAGGAATTCCTGTAGAAATTTCTGGAGGAATCGCCGGAGAAATTCCTGGAGGAATCTCTTAAGGAATCGCTGGAGGAATGCTTGGACGATTTTCTGGCAGTTTCCCAGGAGGAATCCTTGGGGGTATTCTTGGAGGAATTTGTGGAGAAATTCCTGGAGGAATCCCTGGAGAAATTCCTAGAGGAATCTCTGGAGAAATTTTTGGAGGGATCTTCGGAGGAATTCCTGGAGGAATGCTTGGATGATTTCTTGGAAGAAACCCTGAAATTATTTTTCGGAAGAGTTTTTAAAGAAATTTTCAAAAGTAGGTACTTGTGAAAGGATTTTATAATTATTGCCGAAAACGTTGTCGCAGGAAAGTTGAAAATAATGTCTGGAAAATTCTGAAAATATTGAATAAATTCGCGGAAGAATTGCTTAATGAATTCCCAAATAAATTGCCAAAAGAATTATTGATGAATTTGGCAAAATAACTTTAAAACGATTTACGACAATATTTGTTAAATATTGCCGCAGGAATTTCAGAAATTGCTGTTGAAATAATTATATTATTTCCCGAAGAAACTTATAAAGGAACTACGAATAATTCCTCCAAATACTACCGCTGGAATTTCTATAAAAATTGCCAAATAAATTTCCCAAAAAAATATTTAAGCGTAGAATTAGCTTTAAGTTGAAATAACATAAAATAAAAACCAAAAATGATTTCGAGAATTTTGAATAAACTTCTAAAAGAATTCACAAATAAGTTTTCCGATCAAATTTAAATAAAACTAGCTGTCCCCGGCAAACTTTGTCTTGCCTACTGCGTATTTTGACGTTTCAATTCTAGCCAAGCGCTCAAGTCCCCGTTCAAAATGTATGAAAAACCGATTTTCAAAAACTCGCAATTTTCCCATGTTTTTGGCCTCATAAACCTTCCTTGGGTGAAAACTAACAGAATAAAACTTAGATGACCCAAATCGGACCATCCGTTCGCAAGTTATGCGCGGTCCCACGTATGCCACTGCATTTTTATATATATAGATAATGTCGAAGAGAAAATAATTGTCCTTGGACTTTTTATGCGACGAAAGGTACAAAACCCCTGGAATTCCGGCAGCTGTCTCCATTGACCATCGCGGAAACCCTCCATACCGAGCTTGACGGTGTTCCCTCTGATGGTCACATTGTCCAAAAACCTCCGAATTCACCTCCAACACTCTTGATTTGCAAAATCATGATGTCGGATGTGTCGCAAGCCAGGTTTCGTAATTGTTCGGGAAAAGGCCACTATTTCCGGGTAGCCCCAGGTTCCCGAAACATCCGGGATGGTGGTCAATATGTCCAAAAGTTTCTGAATATTCCTCCCAAATACTTGATTTGCGACACTATGTAGAATGGGACATGACAAATGTGTTTTTTAGAATTATGCTATGCAAAATGTCAGGTGTCAGGAGCTTGCGAAATGTGTCTCCTGAAGGCACCCCAAACGTGACCCAGAACATCCGAAACCAGAACCAGGTAATCCCAATTTACTCAAACAATGCATTTGCAATAATAAAACGATAATTGAACACATTTGCAATCTTTTTCCATGTGTTTCTCACAAATAATCAGTGATTAAAAGGAAGTTGGTCCATTTTTGACCCTATTTGACCCCCCTTCAATAACTCAAACCCCAAGAACCAAAAAACCATTTTGATATTTTTCCATGGAACTAGGGATGTAGCGCGGTCTTCATTCAAAATTTTGTAAATATCGGTTGAAAAATGAAGTCACGGCGATTTTCTGAAATTAAATTTCTAACTATGACCAAAACGGGTTAATCAAAGGTTTTTCTTTCGAGTGGCATTGTTGTGTAGCTTATGGCAGTTGAACTGTTAACTCTATGGTAGATTTTTTCCGTAATTACACTGATAAAGGTTTTACTACCAACCAAACTGCATAGTTCATATGAGATTTTTCCTTCTTTTAAAAATAGGCTGTGCTTTCGAATTACACTGTTACGAAATAGTGGACCTTCCTTTCTTAGTCAAGCATGTGGAATCATGAAACACATGGGAACAAATGCCCCAAATGGAAGATAACGTGCCTCTTTAGCCGGCCTTCCAATGTATATGAGTAGACATATAACTAATAAACGAAAGAAAAAATTATCAAAACTAATGATCAATTTGTTCGCAGGGTGACTGTGTTATGAAAATAAACAAAAAACATTAGAAAAACTGTGAAATTCTTATAAGCTTTATAAGAAGAGAGAAATTTAAAACCATCTCGATTAAACCAAGTGTCGTATTGCAAGAGCCACAATTGAAATGGGCAATACAAGGTTTGCCGGGTCAGCTAGTGAATACATAAAAATAAAGAATCAGGGAACAAAAACTGTGTGCAAAAGTTTCCAACTGGTTTTTTATTTGTCAAGGACATGTATAAATTGGAACAATGCAAATGTACACACATTTTTCTGATTGGAAATTATTGCCAAGGAAAACAAATTTTAAACGCCAAAATGTATGCACAAGAAATCAACCGTATACAAGTTATAAGAAAAAGTTAAACATTTTCAATCCAACGACAGTATCGCAAACGTAACATGGACATGCATGAGGAGTACACAGGGTGTGAATTTACCATATATAATATACTAATGTTTCAGTTCAGTTCAGTGAAGTGAAGTGATCTGAAAATTTTTGAAGATGTGCACCCAGCTCTTTTGGGAGCCATTTCTTTGGGAATTTTGAAATAAAGCGTTTTTGGCTTGGGGGCGGTCCAGAATGTCGAATTGTTTAAAAATCCATATTCACTAAAACTGATGTGGTCAGGGCGTTAACAGTGTGCACCCAAAATAACCAAAATTGGCATTTTATAATATTTCGCTTCCTGAGGGGGCGGTCCAGAATGTCGAATTGTTTAAAAATCCATATTCACTAAAACTGATGTGGTCAGGGCGTTGACAGTGTGCACCCAAAATAACCAAAATTGGCATTTTATAATATTTCGCTTCCTGAGGGGGCGGTCCAGAATGTCGAATTGTTTAAAAATCCATATTCACTAAAACTGATGTGGTCAGGGCGTTGACAGTGTGCACCCAAAATAACCAAAATTGGCATTTTATAATATTTCGCTTCCTGAGGGGGCGGTCCAGAATGTCAAATTGTTAAAAAATCCATATTCACTAAAACTGATGTGGTCAGGGCGTTAACAGTGTGCACCCAAAATAACCAAAATTGGCATTTTATAATATTTCGCTTCCTGAGGGGGCGGTTCAGAATGTCGAATTGTTTAAAAATCCATATTCACTAAAACTGATGTGGTCAGGGCGTTAACAGTGTGCACCCAAAATAACCAAAATTGGCATTTTATAATATTTCGCTTCCTGAAGGGGGCGGTCCAGAATGTCAAATTGTTTAAAAATCCATATTCACTAAAACTGATGTGGTCAGGGCGTTGACAGTGTGCACCCAAAATAACCAAAATTGGCATTTTATAATATTTCGCTTCCTGAGGGGGCGGTCCAGAATGTCGAATTGTTTAAAAATCCATATTCACTAAAACTGATGTGGTCAGGGCGTTAACAGTGTGCACCCAAAATAACCAAAATTGGCATTTTATAATATTTCGCTTCCTGAGGGGGCGGTCCAGAATGTCAAATTGTTTAAAAATCCATATTCACTAAAACTGATGTGGTCAGGGCGTTGACAGTGTGTACCCAAAATAACCAAAATTGGCATTTTATAATATTTCGCTTCCTGAGGGGGCGGTCCAGAATGTCGAATTGTTTAAAAATCCATATTCACTAAAACTGATGTGGTCAGGGCGTTAACAGTGTGCACCCAAAATAACCAAAATTGGCATTTTATAATATTTCGCTTCCTGAGGGGACGGTCCAGAATGTCAAATTGTTTAAAAATCCATATTCACTAAAACTGATGTGGTCAGGGCGTTGACAGTGTGCACCCAAAATAACCAAAATTGGTATTTTATTATATTTTGCATCCTGAAAAAAAAAATTTTTTTTTGAACTGAAGAGCTGGTTACTCAGTGAGTAACTTGGAGTAACCACGATGACACCACTGCCCGAGGGGGCGGTCCAGAATGTCAAATTGTTTAAAAATCCATATTCACTAAAACTGATGTGGTCAGGGCGTTAACAGTGTGCACCCAAAATAACCAAAATTGGCATTTTATAATATTTCGCTTCCTGAAGGGGGCGGTCCAGAATGTCAAATTGTTTAAAAATCCATATTCACTAAAACTGATGTGGTCAGGGCGTTAACAGTGTGCACCCAAAATAACCAAAATTGGCATTTTATAATATTTCGCTTCCTGAAGGGGGCGGTCCAGAATGTCAAATTATTTAAAAATCCATATTCACTAAAACTGATGTGGTCAGGGCGTTGACAGTGTGCACCCAAAATAACCAAAATTGGCATTTTATAATATTTCGCTTCCTGAGGGGGCGGTCCAGAATGTCGAATTGTTTAAAAATCCATATTCACTAAAACTGATGTGGTCAGGGCGTTGACAGTGTGCACCCAAAATAACCAAAATTGGCATTTTATAATATTTCGCTTCCTGAGGGGGCGGTCCAGAATGTCAAATTGTTAAAAAAATCCATATTCACTAAAACTGATGTGGTCAGGGCGTTAACAGTGTGCACCCAAAATAACCAAAATTGGCATTTTATAATATTTCGCTTCCTGAGGGGGCGGTTCAGAATGTCGAATTGTTTAAAAATCCATATTCACTAAAACTGATGTGGTCAGGGCGTTAACAGTGTGCACCCAAAATAACCAAAATTGGCATTTTATAATATTTCGCTTCCTGAAGGGGGCGGTCCAGAATGTCAAATTGTTTAAAAATCCATATTCACTAAAACTGATGTGGTCAGGGCGTTAACAGTGTGCACCCAAAATAACCAAAATTGGCATTTTATAATATTTCGCTTCCTGAAGGGGGCGGTCCAGAATGTCAAATTGTTTAAAAATCCATATTCACTAAAACTGATGTGGTCAGGGCGTTGACAGTGTGCACCCAAAATAACCAAAATTGGCATTTTATAATATTTCGCTTCCTGAGGGGGCGGTCCAGAATGTCGAATTGTTTAAAAATCCATATTCACTAAAACTGATGTGGTCAGGGCGTTAACAGTGTGCACCCAAAATAACCAAAATTGGCATTTTATAATATTTCGCTTCCTGAGGGGGCGGTCCAGAATGTCAAATTGTTTAAAAATCCATATTCACTAAAACTGATGTGGTCAGGGCGTTGACAGTGTGTACCCAAAATAACCAAAATTGGCATTTTATAATATTTCGCTTCCTGAGGGGGCGGTCCAGAATGTCGAATTGTTTAAAAATCCATATTCACTAAAACTGATGTGGTCAGGGCGTTGACAGTGTGCACCCAAAATAACCAAAATTGGTATTTTATTATATTTTGCATCCTGAAAAAAAAAATTTTTTTTTGAACTGAAGAGCTGGTTACTCAGTGAGTAACTTGGAGTAACCACGATGACACCACTGGTAAAAATAAATAAAAATATTGAAAATTATTATGTAAACATCTTAGTGGCATACAAAGAGATATGATAGACAAAGACAGAAAAAAAATCAAACTACATTTGAAAAAGGCAATAAAAGTGACTAATTTAGTAAAATTTGAACACTTTGAACATCCCCACCGTTCAGAGTTGCTTCATTCATAAAAGAACTCGACCAGCTGCCACCAACTTACACGCCAAAAATGTGCGAAAATTGCATCACACGCTAATAGAAAACTAGTTGGCGTGACAATCGACCACCTCGGACCAACGAACGAGCGTCAATAAGTTCTGCAATTCACGACTTATGAATTGGAACTATTTTGTTGCTGTGCGCTTTTCGCACAGCTGTGCATGAACTGGACACCAACCATATTTTCCCTTAAAGAATTGAGCGAGCTGTTCGTCTATGCTACAGTGCAGAAGCGTGGACGCGGGAATGAAATCGACACCTTCTGAAAGCTGGTTTACGTTTTCAGTCATACAAGATCCTGTGCGTTTTTCCAACTCATGATTATTAATGGAATTGTGATTATTAAGTGGGCTGTATGCCTGCACCGTACTGCTATGTAATGATAAAGGAAATTGGATAATGTATCAATTGATTTATCAAAGAAATTGACAGTACTCTCTAGTATTAATAGTCTAAGCTTTTTGTTGGAATCCCTAAAGGATTTCCAGGACCGATTCCCGAAGAATTTTCAAGAGGAATCCCCGAAGAATTTCCAGCAGAAAGATTTTCAGCAGGAATCTCAGTCGGATTTCCAGGAAGATTCTCTGAAGGATTTTCAGGAGGAATCCCTAACAGAATTCGTGGAAAACTTCTAGAAGTAAAACCCGGATAATTCTCTGATAGAAATCCTGAATCTTGTAGGAACTCCATGAGGAAATCCTGAAGGTATGTCTGATTATAGTCCTAAATAAGTGCTTTAAGGAATTCCTAGGAAAATTCTTGAAGGAATTCTAGGAGAACTCCACAAAAGAGTTCCACAGGGAATCATCGAATAATATCCAGGAGGAATCCTCGAAAAAATTGTAGAAGGAATCCCCGAAGGAAAGCTTGGAGGAATCCCTAAAAGAAATTTCAGCAGGAATAGCAGAGGAATTCCAGAAGGAATCCCCAAAGTGAATCCAGGAGGAATCTCCAAAGGAACTCCAGGAAGAATCTTCGAAGAAATTTCAGGAGAAACAAGAAAAAATCCAACAGCAATCTCCAAAAGTAATTCCTGTTACAATAGATCTAAAAACTGGTCGCAGTGATTTATACCCAACAAGGAATTAGAAAAAAAAATCCAGCGGGAATCTCCAAAGGAATTCCACTAGGAATTTTAGGAGAAATCCTCGAAGAAGTTCCAGGGTGATTATCCGAAGGCGTTCCAAGAGCAATCTCTGAAGCTATTCCAGGAGGACTCTCCGAAGGATTTACAGCGGCAATTTCAGAAGAAATTCGAGGAGGAATCTCCGACGAAATTCTAGGGGAAGTTCTGAAGGCATTCTAGGAGAAATCCCCGAAGGATTTTCAGGAGGAACCCCCGAATAAATTTCGAGAGGAATCTCCAAAGCAATTCTAGGAGGAAGCTCTGAAGGAATTCCAGGGGGAATCATCGAAGAATATTCAGGAGGAATCATCGATGGAATTCTAGGAAGAAACCCGGAAGAAGTTCCAGAAGAAATCCCCGAATGAATTTCAGGAGACATCTTCGAAGGATTTTCAGGAGGACTCTTCGAAGAAATTCCAGGAGGAATCTCCAAAAGATTAACAGGCTCAATCCCCGAAAGATTTTCAAAAGAAATCTTCGAACGAATTCTGGCAGAAATTTATGAAGGATTTCCAGAAAACAAATCCTGAAGGAATGCCAGGAGGAATCTCTGAAGAAAAAATATCTGTACGAATCTTCGAAACTCCTGGGGGAATCTCAAAATGAATTCTTGGACTAATTTTTGTAGAATCTCCTGTAGGAATTCCTGAAGGAACTTCTAAACTAATTCCTGATGGACTCCTAGAGGCATCTCTGAACCCTTCCAAAAAAATCTCTACACGAAACTCTTGAAGAAATACATTGGAATAGCTGAGGGATGTTCTGAAGGAATACCTGATGAAACTGAATGAAACCTGAAAGTATCCCTGAAATCCTGAAACTACTGGGGAGATCTCGAGAGAAAATCCTAGAGAGATCTCAGAAGGTGCTTGTGGAGCAATTCATAAAAAAAAAACTACTGTACTGTACGAATCCTAGAAGGAACCTGAATTAATTCCTGGAGGTATTTCTATGGGAATACCTGACGGGATTCTTTAAAAAATCCCTGAAAGAACCCCAAACAGGATCTCTGAAAATCTCCCAGAGGAATTTCAGGAGGAATCCTTGCTCGAGCTACAATTCAATGCCATATTTGCTTTTAAAAGATTTTGGGAACCGCTGTTAAACCAAAACGGTTTTATTTTGGCATCATGCTGGTGTTTACAACCTCTTGGAATCTATCTAAATTTAAAATGTTACTTGAGTAAAGACATTCCAAGAGGAATCCCTGAAGGAACTCCCACAGAAATCACTGGTGGTGCTCCTGGCGTAATCACTGAAGAAGTTCCAGAAGCAATCCCTGAAAGAATTCCAGAATAAATGTATAAAGGAAATTAAAAAAAAAAAAACATTATGGAATTCCTGGAAGGGTCCTTGAAGATATTCCAAGAGAGATCTCAGAAAGAACTCCTGTTGGAACCCTTGATGGAACTAGAGAGATCCTTACAGGAACCTTAGGAAAAATCTCTGATTGGAATATAAGAGGCACTCCTGGACTAATTCCTGAAGGAACTCCTAGACTAATCAATGAAGGACCTCCTATGGGAATCCCTGAAGGATATTCTGGATAATTCATCCTTCTGGATGTATACCTGAATTCTCATTAAAGAATATCTGAAGGAACTCCTGACGAAATGCCTGAAAGGTCTTCTGACAAATAATCCATGATGAAACTCCTCTAGGCATTCTTGAATCCTTCTGGATGAACTTCTGAAGGAACTACTAGACATCTCTTAAGTAGCTTCTGAAGAGATACAACGGTACATTAGGGTGGGGCTCATTTTAAAAAATATCTCCGGGATATGATTTTCTAAGTGGGAAATGATCTACTGGTCGAAATAAGTGAGCTGTGCAAAAATGAGCGATTTCGGTTAATATTTAGGGGTAGCGCAAAGGGTTTAAGTGGATTTTTTGCTAGATTAAACCTTCAAAAAACATTTCAAATTTATCTTTCAAACATAATATTTCTAGAAATATCTCTACTGGTTCCCGAGCTATTTGAAAAAAAAAAATGTAAAATCTTAGTATTATTGGGGTGGGATACCAAAATATGACTTTTTTTTTCAATATTTATTTAAAGCCTGTATCCGCAATAATCGGGACACAGAAATACGACTTTGCAATAGATAAATTAAAATTGCTCAAATATGGCCTGATAATATCTTAAGATGTGGTCATTCAACCTGCAAAATTTTATGTGAATCGGTGCAGTACTTTTTGTTGTAGCAACGGAACAGTTGGAGTTGGTAAGAAATTAACGAGGTTTTCCAAAGTCTTAGTTCGGTTATCACCCCGGTGGTCGGAGACCACTGCCGTATGTTGTTCACAATTATTAAATGCTTTCATTTGATCGGTATGCCGATTATGGATGAATTTCCCTTGCGTATTTAGCTAGCTGCCGTTGTTCACGTACCGCCCACACCTTACTCCAAAACCCTTGCAAGGTTTTCGAGGGGCGGCTTGAGAGAGCAAAAAAACCCTTGTTATATTCTGGGTGTCGTTTTATGGCACATATGCTGTTGTTTGTTTGGTCTTCTTTTGTCATCTTATAGGGAAAAAACTCGCACTATCAGGCACTATCCATGTTTGGCTTAAGCATAGCCTTGGTATGTGCTCTAAAAAACCCTTGCCTTTGGTTGTGTATTTGCTTTTGGTCTTCGGTGTTTGGTTTATATTTTGTTATGTATTTCCGTTTTCTTGAGGAATTCAAGAAGTTTTCTTTCGTTTGTCATTGTGTTGTTATGTGTGTCTTATTCTGTAATGTGTTGTGTTTTGTTCTTGTTGAGTCATATCCTGTGCAGTTATATGGTCTGCTGTGGGTATGTCTTTACAGTATTGGCATCTTTGGTTGATCTTCATTGTGTGGGGGGTATTCTTGTGGTATTCAAGTATGGTCTATTTAACCCTTATGTTTGTGGGTATATCTTTTGTTCTAGCCTACTGCTTTCTTCTTTTTCTTATGCGATTGGCTATCTGTTTGTTCCACCAGAGTACGTTTTGCCTTTTGGTGATGTGGTCTTCGGTTTATTCGCATTTGTTGTGCTTGTTATTTCTTCTGTTAGTTGTTTGTGTATTTTTCATCTGGTATGATGTTCGTGGTTAATATGCTTTGGATTACTTTCATTTTTGTTTGTCTGTTGTTCTATTTTATTATAATTTCATTTTGTTTTGGTTATTTCTTTTCTTTGTCTCTGCCCCTGCAGTCTTTTGTTTGTTTTAACATGTTTTCCTTGTTCATGAGGAAGCAGTCCATCTCGTTCGATTACATCTTGGACTGCTGTTCCCCATCTATCCGTTATGGAGCTTCCCCATTCCATACTGTGTGCGTTAAGGTCGCTTATTTGTGTGGATGGTTTTGGTAGTTGTTTCACTGCATCGGATAGTTCTATTTTCTGTTCTGTGGGTTTCTTCTTGGGTGGGTGTTGGTCTATGTATATGTTGTTGACTTTCCTAGTAGGCTGTATGCTACTTTCTGCATTCTATATTTTGTGTGGATTTATTTATGTGGTATGGCTTTATCTATGGCCAGAGCTGCTCCATTTTTGGATGAGCTTTTGCCTGCCATTATGTGCTATCTATTTATTTTTATTGTTAAGAGTTGTCGGTTGTTGTTGTTGGTATTGGTTGTTGGTATGTGGTCTGCCCTTTGCGCTGTGTTTGTTGCGCTTGGCTTCTGTGACATTTTGTTTCTATCATTGTTATAGTAATTCCTATTGGTCTTTTTGGGGCGTCCTTTGGTATATCTTGGGTTGTGGTTAGTTGAGTTTGGTTGATTTGCCCTTGGGGCTGTGTTTGTTGCACTTTGGCTTCTGTGTCGGTTGGTTTCTATCGTTATTACGGTAGTCCCTATTTATCTTTTGGGGGTGCCCCCTGGTCTATCTTAGCTTTGTGGTTATTTTTGTTTGGTTGATCTGCCCTTTGGGCTATGTTAATTTGCTTTGGCTTCTGTATCGGTTGGTTTCTACCGTTGTTATGGTAGTCCCTATTGGTTTTCTTTGGGGATGCCCCTTGATATATCTTGGGTTGTAATTCTTTTTGTTTGGTTGATTTGCCCTTTGGGCTATGTTTGTTGCGTTTTGGCTTCTGTATCGGTTGGTTTCTACCGTTGTTACGGTAGTCCCTATTGGTATTTTGGGGGGTGTCCCCTTGGTATATCTTGGATTGTGGTTATTTGGATTTGGTTGATTTGTCCTTTGGACATCAGCGAGGTCCAGCCCCCACCCTCCCCCACTCACTCCTCCAAACAAACATGGTGGGGAGAGGTGATGACATGAGATTTAGTGGCACCCTCTTTCATTCCGCTCCCCCCGCATCCATCACAAGGGATGAGTGAGAAGGGGGAAAGAGTTGGGTTCACCAATGCCTTTGGGTTGTGTTTGTTGCACTTTGGCTTCTGTATTGGTTGGTTTCTACCGTTTACCTATTGGTCTTTTGGGAGTGTTCCTTAGTATGTCTTGGCTTGCGAGTGTCATGGAATTTAATCTGTCTTTTGGTGTAGCCCTAGGGCCCTACCTTGTTTATTCTTTCCGTTTGACCCTCTCGTCCCTTCAAACATCAGAACCTATGTATTTTAATTTCTATTTATACATATTGGGGTGTTTCGTAGACACCCGAGACGAGCTCTATCCTTTCGGATCTCATATTGTACTCTCTCGTTCTATTTCGTCATGCTTTCCAGCCATTGTCCTGTGCAATAGATTGTACGGATCCCATTTCACATGGTTGGTATAGCAACTCGGTTCTGGTGTGTTGCACAACTTGGCTCACCCAGTTAAGACGCTTTGTTTAAACGGGGTTTACTTGGTATGGCTTATTCTTGTCGTTGTTAGGCACTGGTAGCGTTCGCCATATTACTGGGTATTATAGACTACTAGAGTAAGGTGGGGCAAAAGTTCGACCCTAGTTGAAAATTCAACTTTTTTCAAAAAATCTGAGCAGATTAAAATAAATGAATACCGTGAGTTGAGTCTACCATCCATGAGCTAAAATTTTGCTGAACAAAGTAATGCCAAATGTCTTATCAATTTTGAGTTACAACACCTTTTGTATGTGTGTGTCTTATTCGAACTTTTGCCCCACCACTGGGGCAAAAGTTCGAATCTAGTGTTTGTGAATTTTCGCTAACCGTAGCACACTATTTTGACACTTTTGTAATAGGAATATCTGAATCCACTTAATATTTGATGTTGGAGCTGGAATAGACTTTAAAGTTCGATCTGGATTTTACCCAAATCAGGGTTAAATTTAATACACCAAAAATTAGTAGTTTTCCGCCAAATCCAGATAAAACAACATTTTTTTTCAACTTTGATCGAATTTTCTTACTAATTCCATCATTCTTAGAGATAATATGTACATTTTGCACAATTTTAGGTTTTTACCTAAAGTTGCCACATGACTCGAACTTTTGCCCCACAATTCGAACTTTTGCCCCACTATGTGTAAAATATGATTTCCAAATATTTTTTGCAAAAAGTTATACATGTTAAAGCATCTTCAAAATATACCTAGTAACGCCCCAAAACAAAATATCGAATTTGTTTTCATTACAATTCCATTTCATGCGTTGGAAGGACCATGGCATGTTACAATTTTTTGATCAAAAACCAACATTTTGTCATAACTTTTCGAAATATTGATCAATTTTCATAATTTTTGGAGTGAAACACTGTTCTTCCAAAAGGCTTCGAACAACCTTGACACCCGAAAAAAATAATTTGAATTGAGCTCAAAAACTTCAAAAGAAACTTTTGCCCCACTCGAACTTTTGCCCCACTTTACTCTATGCTATCCACTGTGGCCCCTGGGCCCTCATTTGTCCATTCCCGCTGTTCGACCCTGTCGCCCCTTCCATCATCAGAACTTGTGTGTTTCTGTGTGTTGGGGCGAGATGTATCCTTTCGGATCTCTTATTGTGCTATCTTGTTTGTTTTTGTTGGGTCATTGACATACTGTCCAAATTCATACATTGTCTTTCACCCTTTGTGATCTAGCACGCGCGCCAGATAATCTAAGCGAGCTTAGATTGTTTGCGTTCGAGGCCATATGCCCCCCCCCTCTCCGTTTGCATGTTTTGGAACAAAACATCCCACCGGGAACCGCGTGGAGGTGGAGATAGGAGTTGTCGGGAGGATTTCCTGGTGATCTAATGCCCGACTTTCCCGGCTCCAGCAACGGAACAGTAGAACGCGCGCAATATCTGGCGCGCGTATCTGCTTACGAACATTCCCAATCCATGGATCGCATCACCGACCTAACGGTGACTCCCAGATCTCCCATCCTTTCCGTCTAACAAATACCCCAGTCCGTGCTGGTTGTGTGGATGCAGAGATGATCTCGGTCTTTAGTAGCAACAACCAACGCACTCTAACATTCCTTTCGCTTCCCAACTGACTATAAGGACGTGGCCGGCGCCGTTATTGATCAAAAATGTATGAGCTGCTTAAATTGCACTTTGAGAGTAAGTGGAGTGTCCCAGCCCTTATTCATTTGGATCTCAGTGCAATTGGTACCAGCTCAGATCAATCACGGAGTAGCAACCATTGACATGTAGTCAGATTTGATCGTTGATCGTTGATCGTCGTAAAATGTCCATTTTCAATTGTCAGACGCACAATCCGACTAAATGGACAAATAGAGCAGTTAATTAGTATTCTAATAAACTACTATACATAAGTTTTGAGGTGAATGGAGGAATAATCAGGAGTTACGGTCTAGTTATATTTCTCAGTGAAAATTGTCAGTGACAGAAAAATGAATGAATAAGTGAGAAAATTCATTCACTAAAATGAATTTTATTTTGATCCCTCAGTTGAGAATTTTCAAAATTCACGTTGAATTTCACTCAGTGAAAATGAAAACTTTAATCTCTGAACCTAAATGAAAGCTCAATTTCATCACTGCCTTGAACATTGGGGCCAGATCTATATGATATTAGATTTGATTTTTCGTAGATCT